>NC_056741.1:720529824-720713260 GCF_019279795.1 Protopterus annectens | reverse complement strand
GGTAGGGCCCACATTTAACCCTGGTAAATGCTTCATGCTGTAGTGAGTTCATGTAGGTAGGCGTAGGTTCGACTCTTGGCCCTTCCCTGTGTGTGTGTGTGTGTGTTTCCAGCTGCCTCTGCAGATGAACATGCTTTTAGACGCTTCGCAACGCATACCTTGGCTATCAGCAGCCATTCCTTTGTGGATGTTGTCACCCACCTGTACATGTGCCTCTGACGGTGGTGTGTTCGGTGGTCCACGTAGCGCATTCCATACCTGTGTCATACTTATGTGCGGTTGGGTATGTGGGGGTGTGTGTCCATGCTCCCAGCTGCATGGGTTCATAGGGTATGGCTTTGAGGTTTCCGCAGAACACTCATATCCTGCCGCCATCCCTGTGTTTGTGGATGGTGAGACGCAGCTCGTGTACTGCTTGGGTGCCTGCTGTGGTTGGCGCACTGTAGCGTGTTCTCCACGTGCACCCTGCTATGGTGTGGTGGGGTGGTGCTGTGTACATTACACTTACGGGCCTGCCACATGTGTCCGTCTGTATCTCTGTCATTGTATATCTACGTACCTATGTTGTGCCCGTAGTGCTGCTCTTGCATGGACAGCTGTCTTTCCCATGTATTACATATTTGCACGGCTGACACATAGAACTGTGGTACGTTGCATATCCACTCATTGTCCATGCACCGTCCATATTCCAGAACACCCTAAAGACATCTGCTGGATATCGTGGCAGACAGCTATCCTTGCTGTCCTGACACTGTACCCGTACACGCCATAAACCTTGTGTGTAATTGCCTATTTATGGTGTGTGTATGTCTACCTGTGCTGTATGCATGGCCGTGTGTGTGTCCTGCTATAGCCATCTGTGCAGGTGTCGCCACTATGGGTAATCCTTGTAGACCGCTGTTTCATGTGCACGTCTGCACATACCTGCAGACCGTACTACCCCTCCTATGGCAGCGGCCTTAGATCGACTGCTGCCCTAGGCTGTGGGGCTCCATGGCGCCCACCACCACAACACATGGTGCCCCCATCTTGGTATACCTAGATGACACACCTACTAGACAGGTGGCTCTACTAGTGCGGCGCCCTGGGCAGCCGCAGGTTTGGCGTATGCCTACGGCCGGCTATGAGCACATCACAAGGCATACATCTACATTCGGTGTTTTACGACGTCTAGGTTATAATACCGGAGGGGGGACCTCATCAGCTATGCTATAGAATGCGGATTTAGATGGATTAGTAGGTGGAGGGTTGGCCACACACCGGGGCTGACCGATGGAACACTGATGAGGCCTCTTTTGAGAGGCAGGTGGATCAAACCCCTGTAACAGGAATGTAGTTTAGGTACAGATGTAGAGTTAACACACATTTGTCCACTCTTTCTGTTCTGTACCGCTGTATTACAGTGATATGCTATGCATATCTTCCATATACATTGTTAGATCTTTGATTGATGAGTATTCGGCATAGTACAATATCATATAATACATGTGTTAATAGGATGCTTTCTGAGATGTTAACATATGTGTGTGTGGTTAACATTGCATCTGTGCTTTCTATGCTGTGGTTACATGTTCATTGTTTGCATAGAGAGTAACAAATGGAAGTGTAAGGGGGGATATTTAAAGCCTGGATGCTTCTATGTTATGTGTAAGTCTCACGGAGCCTACGGGTGAAAGCGCTTACATGTCTATGAAGTAACCTTTGTATACCATATGTGACCTGTCATGCACAAAATGCCTACGTTGACTGTTTCATCTACCTATGTGTGACTTAGTTTGTGTGCCATAAGGTGCCAGCGGGTCTTTGATGTTGATTAGGTGTATTCCATGGTCAATTGACATTAATCCTATTACTTCACTGAAGGATGTTCTTCATTGGTGGGAACGCCATAGTTTTACCATCGTATGGCTTTTCTAGCTGACGTTGATATTGTGCCATTGGTATGTGTTCCACAGGTCACCCATTTGTTCCGCGGTATGGAAGCTGCAGATCCCCATTCTGGTGCTGGCAGATTGAGTGCTGTGTACGCCGGTATTCGCACAGCGGTCTGGCTTTGCATGGGGAGTGTCTGCTGTAGTCCCTATCTGTATTTCCTGTGTTATGCCTCACTGCAGCTGTGTGGTTCCACCAGGTTTGCAGTTATGGGTGCCATCCTGGTCCTACGCTTGTCCATCCCTAGCGATTGCCTACTGGACACTGGTATGGAGCAGTACACATTTCACACCTGCATTTAGCATTAGCCGGTGGATGCTTTGCACAATCAGTGGGGAGTAAGGAACGTGCTACTCCCACATCCCTCCCACGGTGCAGGACAACGTATTATCTGCCAAACAACACCGAGCCCCATTTCTGCATACCCAGGATCCCATGGCTGCAACCCTCGACGGTACCCATTACACATCCGCATGTGGGAATGGGATGTGGACGCACCTCTATGGACTCTACAATCTGGGAATATCTGTTCATATGTCCTGCATTCCGTGGACAGTTGTCATCAACCCTGAACACGCTGTCTGGCTGTACCGTAGTCACGGCTGTCAGTTCTTCTGGGTCTCTCGATCGCAGCTGGTTGACATAGCGTACGGATGAATCTCTGGGGTCCTACTATGAACACCATTGTGCATATGTACAGTGTAGACCTTGTTGGACTGTGTCCATCTGGCTAGTGGGTTTGACTGCTGCTGTATGTTCCCCAATCGCGGATGTCTGCTTGCTACCCATATTATGTAGTGCTACATTAACCAGGTTATTCTAAACTGAAACCGGATGGTGTAAATCCAATGATGCAGGCTAGGAAATGCTTTAACTAATCCTCAGATGTCCCATTAGGATATTTCCGCCACTGTATTGTCAAAATGACACAACCAAAACATGTAGATCCTATTAATTCATTGAAGGATGTTCTTTATAAGCGTGAACGCCATAGTTTATGGATCCTATGACTTTCCCAGTTGACGTTGTTGGTGTGCCATTAGTATGTGTTCCGCAGGTCGCCCATTTGTTCCGCGGTATGGTAGCGAGTGATCCCCATTTCCTTGCTGGCAGATTGAGTGCTGTGTACGCCAGTATTCGCACGGCGGTCTGGCTTTGTATGTGGAGTCTCTACTGTAGTCCCTATCTGTATTCCCTGTGTTATGCCTTACTACAGCTGTGTAATTCCACCAGGTTTGCAGTTATGGCTGCCATCTTGGTCGTACATTTGTCCATCCATGGGAAATGCCTACTGGACACTGGTATAGGGCTGTACCCATTTCACAGCTGCATTTAGCATTTTCCGGTGGATGATTTACATTATTGGTGGGGGGTAAGGCATGTGCTATACCCACATCCCTCCCACGGGTGGACAACGGATTATCTGCCAAACAACACCGAGCCCCATTTCTGCATACCCACGATCCCATGGCTGCAGCCCTCGATGGTACCCATTATACATTCTTCATGTGTGAGGGACTGAGATGTGGACGCACATCTATGGACACGGCCATATGGGTATTTCTGCTCATATGTTCTGCATTTCATGGACACCTGTCATCAACCTTAAACACGCTGGTGGTGCATATGTCTAACTGTGCCGTAGTCATGGCTGTTACGCCTTCAGCGTCGCTTCCTCCATCATGTTTATATTGCATAGGGTTAAATTTTTGGGTCCTACAATGGACACCAATGTGCATATGTAAAGTGTAGAACCTGTTGGACTGTGTCCATCTGGCCAGTGGGTTTGACTGCTGCTGTATGTTCCCCATTCGCGGGTGTGTGTTTGACTACACATATTATGTAGTGCTATGACATCCAGGTCTTTCAAACCTGAAACCGAATGGTGTACATCCAAAGATGCAGGTTAGCAACTGCTTTACATAATCCTCAGAAGTCACAATACGACATATCCACCACTGTATTGTCAAAATAACACCACCATGACATGTGGATCCTATTAATTCATTGAAGGATGTTCTTTATATGTGGGTACGCCATAGCTTGACCATCCTATAACCTTCCTAGTTGACGTTGTTGGTGTGCCATTAGTATGTGTTCCGCAGATCGCCCATTTGTTCCGCAGTATGGAAGCGAGTGAACCCCATTTTCTTGCTGGCAGATTGAGTGCTGTCTACGCTGGTATTCGCATGCCGGTCTGGCTTTGTATGGGGGGTGTGTACTGTGGTCCCTATCTGTATTTTCTGTGTTATGCCTTACTGCAGCTGTGGAATTACACCGGTTTGCAGTTATGGGTGACCATCTTGGTCGTGACGCTTGTCCGTCCATGGAATTGCCTACTGGACACTGGTATAGGTCTGTACACATTTCACAGCTACATTTAGCATTCTCCGGTGGATGATTTGCATTATTAGTGGGGAGTAACGATGTGTTATACCCACATCCCTCCCACGGGCGGACGACGGATTATCTGCCAATCAACACCGAGCCCCATTTCTGCATACCCACGATCCCATGTCTGCAACCCTCGACGGTACCCATTGCACATCCTTCATGTGTGCGGGAATGGGATGTGGACGCACGTCTATGGACTTGGCAACCTGGGGAGTCCTATTCATATGTCCTGCATTTCATGGACACTTGTCATCAACCTTGACCACGCTGGTGGTGCACATATCTAGCTGTGCCGTAGTCACGGCTGTCAGTTCTTCTGGGTCTCTTGATCGCAGCCGGTTCACATTGCGTACGGATCAATTTTTGGGTCCTACAATGGACACCAATGTGCATATGTAAAGTGTAGAACTTATTGGACTGTGTCCATCTGGCCAGTGGGTTTGATTGCTGCTGTATGTTCAGCAATCACGGATGCCTGTTTGAGTACCCATATTATGTAGTGCTACGTAAACCGGGTTTTCCGCCACTGAACCCAAATGGTGTAATTCCAATGATGCAGGCTAACAATTGCTTTAACTAATCCGCAGATATCCCATTGGGACATTCCCGCCTCTGTATTGTCAAATTAACACGACCAAAACATGTAGATCCTATTAATACATTGAAGGATGTTCTGTATATGTGGGTACGCCATAGCTTAACCATCCTATAACCTTCCTAGTTGATGTTGTTGGTGTGCCATTAGTATGTGTTCCGCAGGTCACCCATTTGTTCCGCGGTATGGAAGCGAGTGATCCCCATTCTCTTGCTGGCAGATTGAGTGCTGTGTACGCCGGTATTCGCACGGCGGTCTGACTTTGTATGTGGAGTCTCTACTGTAGTCCCTATCTGTATTCCCTGTGTTTTGCCTTACTACAGCTGTGTGATTCCACCAGGTTTGCAGTTATGGGTGCCATCTTGGCCGTACGTTTGTCCATCCATGGGAACTGCCTAATGGACACTGGTATAGGGCTGTACACATTCCACAGCTGCATTTAGCATTCTCCGGTGGATGATTTGCATTATTAGTGCGGAGTAACGCATATGCCATACCCACATCCCTCACACGGAGCGGGACAACGGATCATCTGCCAATCAACACCGAGACCCATTTCTGCATACCCACGATCCCATGGCTGCAACCCTCGACAGTACCCGTTGCACATCCTCCATGTGTGCGGGAATGGAATGTGGACGCATTTCTATGGACTCGACAATCTGGGGATTTCTGTGCATATGACCTGCATTTCATGGACAGTTGTCATCAACCTTGTACACGCTGGTGGTGCATATATGTAGCTGTGCCGTAGTCACGGCTGTCACTTCATCTGGGTCTCCCGATTGCAGCAGGTTGACAGTGCGTGCGGATAAATTTTTGGGTCCTACAATGGACACCAATGTGCATATGTAAAGTGTAGAACTTATTGGACTGTGTCCATCTGGCCAGTGGGTTTGATTGCTGCTGTATGTTCAGCAATCACGGATGTCTGTTTGAGTACCCATATTATGTAGTGCTACGTAAACTGGGTTTTCCGCCACTGAACCCAAATGGTGTAATTCCAATGATGCAGGCTAACAATTGCTTTAACTAATCCGCAGATATCCCATTGGGACATTCCCACCTCTGTATTGTCAAATTAACACGACCAAAACATGTAGATCCTATTAATACATTGAAGGATGTTCTTTATATGTGGGTACGCCATAGCTTAACCATCCTATAACCTTCCTAGTTGATGTTGTTGGTGTGCCATTAGTATGTGTTCCGCAGGTCGCCCATTTGTTCCGCGGTATGGAAGCGAGTGATCCCCATTCTCTTGCTGGCAGATTGAGTGCTGTGTACGCCGGTATTCGCACGGCGGTCTGTCTTTGTATGTGGAGTCTCTACTGTAGTCCCTATCTGTATTCCCTGTGTTTTGCCTTACTACAGCTGTGTGATTCCACCAGGTTTGCAGTTATGGGTGCCATCTTGGTGACGCTTGTCCATCCATGGGAACTGCCTAATGGACACTGGTATAGGGCTGTACACATTTCATAGCTGCATTTAGCATTCTCCGGTGGATGATTTGCATTATTAGTGCGGAGTAACGCATATGGCATACCCACATCCCTCACACGGGGCGGGACAACGGATCATCTGCCAATCAACACCGAGACCCATTTCTGCATACCCACGATCCCATGGCTGCAACCCTCGACAGTACCTGTTGCACATCCTCCATGTGTGCGGGAATGGGATGTGGACGCACTTCTATGGACTTGACAATCTCGGGATTCCTGTGCATATGACCTGCACTTCATGGACAGTTGTCATCAACCTTGAACACGCTGGTGGTGCATATATGTGGCTGTGCCGTAGTCACGGCTGTCACTTCATCTGGGTCTCCTGATCGCAGCAGGTTGACATTGCGTATGGATAAATTTTTGGGTCCTACAATGGACACCAATGTGCATATGTAAAGTGTAGAACTTAATGGACTGTGTCCATCTGGCCAGTGGGTTTGACTGCTGCTGTATGTGCCCCAATCACGGATGTCTGTTTGAGTACCCAGATTATGTAGTGCTACGTAAACCCATGTTTTACTATGATTAACCCAAATGGTGTTAATGTAATGCTGCAGGTTGGCAACTGCTTTAAGTAATCCTCAGAAGGCCCAGTAGGACATATACGCCACTGTATTGTCAATATAACACAGCCAGAACATGTAGACCCTATTAATTCATTGAAGGATGTTCTTTATAAGCAGGAACACCAGTGTTTAAACATCCTATGACCTTCCTAGTTGACGTTGTTGGTGTGCCATTGGTATGTGTTCCACTGGTCGCCCATTTGTTCCACAGTATGGCAGCGAGTAATCCCCATGTTGTTGCTGGCATATTGAGTGCTGTGTACGCCAGTATTCGCACGGCGGTCTGGATTTCTATGAGGAGTGTCTACTGTAGTTGCCATCTGCATTTCCTGTGTTATGCCTTACTGCAGCTGTGTAATTCCACCGGGCTTGCAGGTATGGGTGCCATCCTGGTCGTAGGCTTGTCCATCCATGGGGATTGCCTACTGGACACTGTTATGGCCTGTACACATTCCACACCTGCATTTAGCATTATCCGGTGGATGCTTTGCATTATTAGTGGGGAGTAGGTCATGTGCTACACCCACATCCTCCCACGGGCGGGACAACGGATTATCTGCCAAACAACACCGAGCCCCATTTCTGCATACCCAAGATCCCATGGCTGCAACCCTCGACAGTACCCATTACACATCCTTCATGTGTGCGGACTGGGATGTGGACACACATGTATGGACACGCTGATCTGGGGATTTCTGTTCATATGTCCTGCATTTCATGGACACCTGTCATCAACCTTAAACACGCTGGTGGTGCATATGTCTAACTGTGCCATAGTCACGGCTATCGCATCATCTGGTGGACGGTAACGGCTGGATGGAATTCTGTTAGGATAAATTTTTGGGTCCTACAATGGACACCAATGTGCATATGTAAAGTTAGATGTTGCTGGACTGTGTCCAACTGGCCAGTGGTTTTGACTGCTGCTGTATGTTCCCAATCGGATGTCTGTTTGACTACCCATTCTACGTGGTGCTACGTAAACCAGGTGTTTTAGAACTGTGAACAAATGGTGTACATCCAAAGATGCAGGTTAGCAACTGCTTTAAATAAACCTCAGACGTCCCAATGGGAAATATCCGTCACTGTATTTTTGACATAACACCACCAGAACATGTTGATCCCCTATGTATTCATTGAAGCATGTTTTCTTTATAGGTGGGAACGCCATAGTTTACATATCCTAGTTGACGTTGTTGGTGTGCCATTGGTATGTGTTCCACAGGTCGCCCATCTGTTCCGCAGTATGGTAGCGAGTGCTCCCCATTTTGTTGCTGGCAGATTGAGTGCTGTGTACGCCGGTGTTTGCACGGTGGTTCACCTTTGTATGGGGAATGTCAACTGTAGTCCCTATGTGTCTTTCCTGTGTTATGCCTTACTGTGGCTGTGTAATTCAACCGGGTTTGCAGTTATGGGTGCCATCTTAGTCGTATGCTTGTCCATCCATGTGAATTGCCTACTGGACACTGGTATAGGGCTGTACACATTTCACACCTGCATTTAGCATTCTCCAGTGGATGCTTTGCATTATTAGTGGGGAGTAAGGCAGGTGCTACGCCCACATCCCTCCCACGGGACGGGACAACAGATTATCTGCCAAACAACACCGAGCCCTGTTTCTACATACCCAGGATCCCTTGGCTGCAACACTTGACAGTACCCATTACACATCCTTCATGTGTGCGGGACTGGGATGTGGACGCACGTCTATGGACTCGGAACTCTGGGGATTTCTGTGCATATGTGCTGCATTTCATGGACAATTGTCATCAACATTGAACACGCTGGTGGTGCATATGTCTAGCTGTGCCGTGGTCACGACTGTCGCTTCTCCTGGTTGGACGATGAAGGCTGGCAAGTATTCCGTACGGGACAATTTTTGGGTCCTACAATGGACACCAATGTGCATATGTAAAGTGTAGAGCTTGTCGGACTGTGTCCATGTGGCCAGTGGTTTTGACTGCTGCTGTATGTTCACCAATCGCGGATGTCTGCTTGACTACCCATAGTGTGTAGTGCTACGGAAACCAGGTTTTCCAAAACCGGAACCAAATGGTGTACATCCAATGATGCAGGTTAACAACTGCTTTAATTAATCCCCAGAGGTCCCGGTAGGGAAGTATCGCCACTTTATTGTCAGAATGACACCACCATACCAGGTAAGTCACGAGCACTTTGGCCCGGTCTTACCAGCCATTTGCAAGTGTAATTAGCAGACACGTGTCAATACATGTATAATAATACATATTGTAATACCGATGTTAATCTATGTTATCTGGACAATGGCTTCTGCTATTGACATACGTTGCTGTGGGTGTTGCCAGTTACCATACACATGGCTTTCTCAAAGGCCAAATTCACAATTCTGAACACTACTGTGGTCTCCTTTAAGGACCCTGAGCCAGTGGTCAACATTACTCAAGCCACTGCATCACTTACATATGCCTTCTACCGGTACCTACAGGACTGCATGGATCAGGCATTCCCTTACCCAACTGTGGTTCATTGTACCAATGCCAAGCATCCAGTGTGGTGTACCCCAGCCATACACAAGCTGTACAACAAGAGGAGGTGGCTACTACAAGGCAGAGCAGACACCTTGTGAGGTATGACACCCTTGCTCATTATATGTGAAGAGCTACAGGCTGTCATGACATAGTCCGGGGCAGGTTCCACAGATATATCTCCAAGGACTCGGCAGACAATCATACAGCCTTCATTTGCTATGCTGGACACCTGGGAGGTAACTCACACATATGCTCTGACTGGGTTCACAATGATGTGGAGTTTACTGAACATACACACATTGCCAACATATGGGCTGACAGGTTCGGTGAAGACATCTCCCCCCCCTCCCTCCCACATGGAGAGATGTCTGTACCAGCGGTTTGTGGTCCCCGAATGTTCTGTAACGCACGGGTGGGACATGCTCTCTCCAGGGTAGTGAACACAGCATCCATGGGACCAGCTGGTGTCCCGACTGTGTACTCCGCGATCTCATTGAGGGATTAGACCCACAGTTAGGACAGCTGTTTATTCTTAGCCTCACCTCGGGTAACGTACAAAATTAAGGTAAAAATATTAAAAAAAAATAAAAACCTTTCCACTGCAAGCACTGGGGAACAGAATTATTCTCAGATTCCTTCCTTTCCAGTAGCAGCTGTCACAAATAAAACTGCAAGGAACTCAAGTGCAGGAACAGTTTTGACACCTCAGAAACAGTGTCAGGGAGGGAACTGTCAATTCATCTTGGAATGCAAAAGAATACTTTGAACAAAGGCTTACAATTATAGCTACTTTTTGGTTGTATAACTCTTTAGAATAGTGTAAAACTGACTCTGAAACAAACATAAATGGGGATCATTCCAGGAAAAAATAAGCAGTCCTGTTACAGAAGGCATAAAAGATGACAGCGGCTGATACTAATTCCATTATATGTCAGTGGGGTGGGAATACACCACTAATTCCTTATGTCTAGCATGACTCATATAAAGCAGACTTGACATGGATTACTGGAAAGAGAAATGACTGAAGAAAAACAAGATCATTTTGATATGTTAAAGGAGAACAACAAGATATTAAAGCAGATTGCTCAACCTGCTGTCTCTTTTAGTCCCTGTTATTTGATCCTGGATCAAAAAATAATCACCACAGCTTTAGAAAGTAATCCACTCTACTGTTTTACCTCATAGGCTTCCTACCTTTCTGTACTGTTTTAGTTTCAGTTTGAAAACCCAGTTGAAAAACCTCTAGCTGGCTCTTAATTGCTGATGTCATGTCTGCCAGACCTCTTGCTGTAGTTACCAGGATGTTTCCTCCCACAAAATGATGTAACCACTGCCTTATTTGCATGCTCTATAGAAGAGGCAGTGAACCTCCCACATAATGATGTCAGAACTGCCTTGCCCAGCCCACTCTATTATAATCTAAATGACAAACTATAATGTCAATTATCTGAACAGCCATACTGATATGTGACAAAGTACAGCGAGGAAGTACAGACAACAGTACAGTAACAGGTGCATGAACAAAGAGCATACATTTGCAATGGCCATACGTAGACATTAATTGCATCTTTTTACATAGGAAGCAGATGTCTGTCACAATTAATAGACAGCACTACATAAGATTACATGAAGTACATGATACCTTAATCTTAAATTACCCACTTAAAAAACATGCGACTACTGTCATGCAAGTACGTGAAATATATCATGTATATAGTCTATCAGTTGTTAGCTATTTAACCAAACTGGAAGGAAAGAAACTGGGAGTTTGATGGTTTGCAAAGCTGTGATTTCTCCCAGTGGTATGGAGCTCAGATCTAAATTTGAAAGCAGGAGGAGTGTAACAAAAAAGTGCCCCACTGTAAGGAAGGAAATGCTGTGACAAAACAGTACATTAGTCTGGTCACCTGCTGTGAGCTGTCAATCACATGCAGGTAAAGGGTCAAATTACCCTTAGCACTTTGACAGCTAGGGAAGGTAGGTGTGAAGGGGGAGGGGAGATATCTTGAAGAACTACAATTCAGGCGTCACAAAAGAAATCAAGTTGGCATTTCTAAGAGGAAGCAGCAATAAAATGCACTTTTCAGTTCTGTTCTGTGGTATTTGCACTGCTTGTGTTTGAAGTAGTCATTGAAAAAGGAAAAAAATGTTAACCAAAACTAGGTGACTACAACACAGCAGTGAATGCCTGTAAAATCAGTGCAGTGACAGGAGCTTTAGGGAAAAAGTGGCAGATATGATGCAATTATTTAGAGACAAACAATGAATTTTGGGATACCTAGAGGCAGACTAAACAATCAGAATTACTTCAAGATGCCAGACCCCATGTGGTTAGACTCAGAAATTATGTATAAAATATGTAAAATCCTGTAAATAGTCCCAGAATGGTGTTAAAATGTAGAAAACACCAAACCATGATGAAATAAACATATTTTATGAGTCTGTGGGAGTGGTTCTCCTTTAAGCCCCAATTGGCAGCCATTTGTGGAAAACATTAAAATTCTATAAGAAGCAATCATAGTGATTTTGAGGTGTTAAAATAGCTCAGAATAAAAGACAAAGATAGAGTGAAAAGAACATGTTTTTTTTTTAATTCTAAGGTGGAGTTCTGTTTTAAGGATTACATGGTTGCCTGAGAATGTGATATGATTGCTATTGTCTCAGGATGCTCATATCTACCAAGTTGACCACAGAGACATTGCATATCCATGTTGCCTGGACCTGTATTAGGGTCGTCTGTTATGCTTTAAGGACTGGGTTTTACAGTGGTCTCCCAGGGTGGCCCCTACAGTTGAGGACAGATGTTAGATAGTGCTAGGATATGGCATTAGAGCTGCTCAATGCGCAAACTAGCTGTTCTAAGCTTAACCCCATTCAGTGCTTCACTGTCTTATAGGTTACAGTTCTGATATGTTTTATAGTTAAATTTTACTGTCTAAGCATTTGCTTCTTTAAAGTGCACTGCCAACCACAGCTGTACTGTGAGCATCTCCACACAAATGCACCTGTTTTATAACAAACAGAAAAAAGCTGAAAACTGATTCCTATGCCCTCTGGCCAATAAACAACTACACTCTGAGCTGTCTTGGAATGCTTCCCAACTCAGAAAAAACAGGAAAACACTTCTGCTACAAGATGGATGATCCTGTGATCCTAAACTTCCTACTATAAAAGCACAGCAAGAAGGACTCTTTCAATTCAACAACAAATAAAAATGTTCCTGGCTAGATCACCCCTCTGCAAGGCAATTGATAAATCAAACAGTGCAAAAGACCAACACAGAGAGAGAAAAAGAGGAATTTCTTGTCACAAAATTAATTAAATGCTTAAAACAGTAGCAATCACAATTAATAGCAAATGTAAGTGCAAAAAAAAATACTAAAACATGGCTCTGGTACTTTAAACTCCCATGCAGTGTTGCCAAGTATTGCTGAGCTCTGTGGAAGGGAGCTCAGATGCACCTAATTTATAGTCACAAGATGGCTGAATCTGGGCTTCTAATGTAAAAATACAGCAATAAGGACTCTCAAGTGCAGTCCAACAACAAACAACAATTAAGTCCCTCGTTTACAGATTTCTTATGTGGTTCCCAACTCAGATAGACCAGACCACCACCTACTGACACTAAATGGATTTTCCCAGTACATTTAATGTACAAATACAAAAATATTGCTTGAGAATGTAATGCTACCAAATAACAATTTAAACAAACTACCTGGACAAGGTGATTTCAAGTATTATTGACCTTTAAAATGATTTAAAGTGCAAAATTAACAAATAAAACAGAAATAAAGCAGTAGCACTCTAAACAGAAAACGGAAGTGCAGTATAATGAAATGAATATCATATCTGCCAAGTATAGAGCAGGATTAATTCTTTCATAGGTTCATAGGTGTATACTAGGCCTACGGCCCTGGAGCCTTTACAAGCCTAGCCCATAGAAGTGCCCTGGCATTGTGCCGCCCAATGTTGGTTACCAGTGCCTCTATCAAGTAGAGCCACTGGAGTGATCCCCGGGGTGAACTTTCTATTTCCCATCCACTCATTAAGATTTCTCTTGAAAAGGCCCAGTGAGGTGTTCTGCTTGACATGTATGGAAAGTCTATTCCAGAGCATTGGCAGTCTCTGGGTTATGAGCCTGTCCCTCCAGCATGTTCTGTTGATTGTGGTTATGAGGCTGAGGTCCTTAGAGCATGTGGTGTGGAGGGATTGGGATTTCTTTAGGTGTAACATTTCTAACAGGGCTGGGTCAGACATGGCTTTGTAAATCAAGCAGATTTTGCCTCTTAATAGATGATATGAGACAGAGAAAAGCTGGAGTTTTTTGAGTCTGTCCATGTAGGGCATGCGTTTAAAGCCTAGGATCCTTTTTGTGAGGTACTTTTGTGGCCTTTCCTGATGTTGCAGGTGTTTAGTGAGATACATTTCAAATGTGGCATTATACTTGATGATTGGTCTAATGAGGGAGGAGTAGAGAGAGATGATGAACTCTTTCTTCCTGGATGCAAAACCCTTAGTAATGAGATGTGCCACATAGAAGGACTTTCTGACCACAGTGGCAATGTGGTGGTTGAAGGAGAGGTTGCTGTCAACTTGTGTCCCCAGATATCTTATAACGCCTTCAGTGTTCAGTGGGCTACCATCAATGTGGTAATTAGTGGGAACTGAGTTTTTCCCAAAGGGAATGACGATGCATTTTTTGGCATTAAGCTTAAGGCCATGGTTTTGACACCAGTCGTTGGTCTCAGTAAGGCCTTTCTGTAGGATGTCTACATCACTTTGGGGAGTGAATAATGGGTCCCAGCTTGCAATTGTCAGCAAACTTGGTCAGCCAGAGTCCCTCTGTGTTGGCCTGGACTTCTGAGAAGTAGATGCCAAACAGGAGAGGATCCAGGACCGAGCAATGTGGGTTCTATCTGTGAGCCAATTTGCAACCCACCTAGTGATATAGGGGTTGATGCCTAGTTTGGTGAATCTATCAATAATTCCTGACTGGGGAATGGTATCAAAGGCCTTGGCCAGATCAAGGTAGGCTGTATGAACTGCCTTGCCCTCATCCACAGCTCTGGTGACTGACTCAAAGAAGTCAACCAGGTTGAGCAGGCATGATCTACCCTTCACAAAACCAGATTTCATGGCTTCCAGAGTTTGGAGATTTCCTATATCCTTGTTAATTAGGTCCATGATGATGCATTCCATAGCCTTACATACCAGATTCATCAGGCTAATGGGGCAATAATTCCCAGGGTCTGTAGTCGCTCTCCCTTTATGGAGAGGGATGACTGTAACAATGCGCCATTCTGTAAGGACAAAGCCTGAGGTGAGGCTGTGATTGAACAGGGCACACAGGTGTGGTGCCAGTTCACTTTGTAGTTCATGTAGAACACAGCCAGGGATATTATCAGGTCCCATGGAAGCTGTATTCTTGGCCTTGGACAATGCAGCTTTAACTCATTAACCCCAACTACTGTCTCATGGTGCCTCTGTGCTTACATCCGAGTCCACTATGAGATGATAGGAATTTCAATCTGTTACCCCAGAGTGCCTTCCAGTGGTATGAGAAACTTTAATGTAGATTTATAACTGTATTAATGGTAATACAGTCGTAGCCTTCCAGTGGCGTGAGAAACTTTAATGTAGATTTATAACTGTATTAATGGTAATACACGCTGACATCATAACTATACATGTTATTCCCCATGCTATAGTTATGATTCAGTGTGTATTACATGCTAGTCAATTTAAACTTTTTAAAGAAATTGTCATTGTAAGCCTTTCATAAAGCAAGTGGTGGCAGCCATTTGTATTCTTGCAATCCAAGCCACCACTTGCATAACACCTCCACCCCCGACCTAATTTTCTTTTGTTTTCCCCAAATAAATGGAGGGTCCAGCAGCAGGTATTTCCTTTCTTTTTGCTGATATTTGCATATTTTACCTGCTGCTGGATCCCTCTATTTATTCTGGGCACTGATTCCACGGAACGCTACTGCAGATATCCCCCCTGGTTTTGCCGTAGTCATCAGGAAGTTCCACTGGTTCTCTGGGTTTTAATTCAGGTAAGATATTAGTGTTGTGAGATGGTGGTCAGTTGTCAGATGCCATTTATTTGTTGGTTGGCAGATATTTACTGTCTGTTGCTATTTCGTGTTTTGCTGTGATAACAGTTAGATTCTGTTTTTACTAAACGAGTATGGAAATACATGTCCGAGGTACAAGAATTTAGTCAGAACACTGTGTAATGTCACTTGGCCCTGCCTTTCGAGCATTATTGACTTTATTTTGCTCTTAACTGAGGTCTGAAAATGTATTTGCAGCACCGTTTCTGAGCAATGTGATTGCATATCAGCAAAAAGGAACCTTAGACTCCCTTTCCAAAGTTTACAACACAAAGTAATTTTGTCATATTTTGTTGTACTCGTGTTTCATGTTTCGTTTTCTCACAGCTTTGTTTTATAAATAGAAAAATGCTGTTTTCATCTTTATAAATGCTACTACCTTTTTGCTGGGATTCATTCTTGGCATAGTGTAGTATCTTTAACTTTTATTGGCTGTTTACTGCTTTCTACTGTGACTTGATTTTTTTTTTTGTCTGTGTGATTGCATATTTAAATGGTATTGGATGGGACATAGCAAATATTAAACTAATTCTGAATGTGTGCTGCTCACTGTAGTTCTCTTTTTAAAGTTCTGTGTACATCTTTATCTGTCTTCTGTTGTAGCTGTTGTATTTTTGGAGTTTTTAATCTTGTGTTGGGTTAGTGCAGCATTGACTACAAGCTCTACAGTATAGTATATTCATACTTTGCTACAAATGGTGGTAATTGGCCTAGCTATTAGGTGTCTTAGTTATACTGATATTTGCTGCATTATTGCATTCTTTTGAATTTAATAAACTTTATTGCTTTATTCTTTTAAAACTGTAGTTTATGCAACATTTTGAAATTATGCTTAATAGTTCAGTTCCGCTCCCTTTGTTGACTACTGAAAGGAATAACTAGAGAAATTTAAAATGCTGCCAACTGTAAGTGACATTTGTGATTGTGAAACTTTGTTCATTTTGTTAGTTAGGTTCATAATCTAGCTTGTGGTGTGTAAAAACACACCTGTTTTCACATTGTATGTGCTTCTTTCATTTTGACTTGACTGCTTCCTGTTGCTGCTTTGCCAGGCGGTTTGTATATTTTCGGAGATTGTGGATGCCCTAGCTCCGAATTCTCGTGCGTGTTGATTGGCATTAGTGAAATCTGCTTCCATGCTCTTGTAGGTCTGTTTTCCTGACACTGCATGCTGAAAATGAAAATTAGCAGTATTTTTTCTTCAGATGTGATTATGTATTCATCCTCTGCTGAATAGCTAAGGGATTGCTTGGGAAATTATATAGTTTGCTCCTCTACAAGGCTCTATAAAATATATTGAAATCCAGCAAAAGCAGCAAAGAACTTTTTTCGGTTTAAAACAATTTTAGGTGCATTTGTTTATATGCCTTTTATGCTGTTAGAATACTGCATCTATTTTCTATTTATCATATTTTCTGATGGATGTTGTTCAACACAGCAGTAGATAACAGTGAATAAGAAAATAATATCTAGTTGTCTCTGATACAGTCAGTGCCTGAGGAAACCAAAGTAATTAAACAGACAGATGCGGTCGCTTTTTTTTCTGAGTGGCACACACTGTGATACAAATGATATGTCTTTATTGTTAAGATTTGATGTTAGATAGCAAAGAAAGTAAGCAGGATTGCCCTGGAATCAAGATCATTATACCATGACCTGCCATTAATATTCCAAAACGTGCACGCTGATTGGTCAGCGTGCATGTTGTAAATCGACTTATACTAATGGAAGAAGGTCCGGTCGCCCGGACTTTTTCTATTAGTATAAGTCTTTTTTTAAAACACTGTCTCGCTATGTTAAAAGAGTTTAACATAGCGACACAGGTTTAAAAAAAGCAACGTAGATCTCCGTTGCTTTTTTTAAAGCTGTCTCGCTATGTTAAACTCCTTTAACATAGCGACACAGTGTGTAAAAAGCAACGGAGATCTTGCTTTCTCCGTTGCTTTTTTTTTAAACCTGTCTCGCTATGTTAAATGGGTTTAACATAGCGAGACAGCTTTAAAATAAGCAACGGTCCGTTGCTTATTTTAAAGCGGTCTCGCTATGTTAAACCCATTTAACATAGCGAAACAGTAAAAAAGCAAAGTACAGTTGTGTACACCTACCATAAATGTAGATGTTCGAGTGTCTTCACTGTTGCAGTCATAACTGTAGGGTGCTCCTGCCGGCAGGCAGCCCGAGGTCGGCCAGAATCCCAAAGTCTGGGTCCAGCGTCGGCTGTACAAGCTAGTACCCTGACGTCAGTACGCTTTGGTACATAGCCCTCAGCCGACGCCATCTTCTCCAGCCTTTCTTGCCCTAGATGTCAGAAGTCCCCAACAAAACAAAAATGAATCCAACAAGGAAACACAAATACACCACAAAAAAGGAAAAAGGAGAAAAAAGAGGGGATAGGAGGGAGGAACCGACTGCAACAGTGAAGACACTCGAACATCTACATTTATGGTAGGTGTACACAACTGTACTATGTTCTTCGTGTTTCACTGTTGCAGTCATAACTGTAGGGTGGAATCCCAAAGCAGTGTACAAGGGAGGAGGCTTTAGATAGAAGAAGGGGAGGCAAGAATACCCTGCAAGACAGCAGAGGCAAAGCCTGCCCTGGTCTTAGAAAACAGGGGAGATTGTAGTGCTTGGAAAAGTATGCACAGAACTCCAAGTGGCAGCTTCCAAGATATCCTTGGTAGGGACTCCTCTGAGGAAAGCTGTAGAAGTGGCAGCTGCTCTAGTAGAATGACTTCTAATGGTACCTGGAAACTGTTTCCCATGATGAGTGTAACAAAATCTGATTCCATAAGCAATCCATTTGGAAATAGTTTGTTTAGAAATAGGTTTTCCAAGAGAACTGGAGGCAAAAGAAACAAACAATTGATTAGACTTTCTGAACTCTTTAGTCTTGTCCAGGTAAAATCGTAGCTGTCTGTGCACATCTAATGAATGCAAAATCCTTTCCCCTTTATTTTGAGGATTTGGAAAGAAAGTAGGAAGGTGAATTGTCTGATTTAAAGCCACTTTCGAAATCACCTTAGGCATGAATGTAGGATTGGTCCTCAAGGATACTCTGTCCTGATGGAAAATAAGGTATGGTTCCACAGCCATGAGAGCTTGCAACTCTGAGACCCTTCTGGCAGAGGTCAATGCTAATAAAAGAACAGTCTTCCAAGATAAAAACTTAATATCTGAAGATGCAGCAGGCTCAAAAGGAGGCAAAGTAAGCTTTTCTAAAACATAATTAAGATCCCAGGTAGGGACAAGAGGGGTCCTGGGAGGCCGCAAATTTTTAGCCCCTCTCAAGAATTGCTTCACCAAAGGATGAGAAAAAACAGGAGGATCAGAACTGAAATGCGCAGAAATAGCAGAAGCATGAATCTTAATGGAAGAAAAAGAAAGTCCTTTAGATAAAAGTTCCGAAAGGTAAAGCAAAATAGAAGAGAGATCAGGTACCAGAGGATCCGAGCCTCGGTCCTGCATCCAAATACAAAACCTCTTCCATTTAGAGGCATAGGATTTCCTAGTACTAGGCCATCTAGCTTCCAAAATAACATCCAAAACTTGTTTGGGAAGACTAGAGGAAATCAAATTCCTTTGAAGAGCCAAGCTGCCAGGCAAAGGGTCTTGAGGTTGGAATGTAGTAACTGACCCTGATGCTGGGACAAAAGTGAAGGGTTCAGAGGGAGAATCCAAGGAGGCCCCAAGAACAGATGCTTTAAAGTTGGATACCAAAACTGTCGAGGCCAATTTGGAGCAATCAAGATGAGGAACTTGGGCTTGTCCTGTTTTATCTTCAGTAATACCCGAGGTAGTAGAGGAAGAGGAGGGAAGGCATATGCTGAAAGGCTTCTCCAGCTGAAGGACAGGGCATCCACTCTCCAAGCTGTTTTGTGGAAGGACCTGGTGCAAAAGCGAGGCAGCTGATGATTGAGATGGGATGCAAACAGATCTATCTGGGGACATCCCCAAACTGCAGTAATCCTGTTGAATAAGTTGGTGTCTAGCATCCATTCGTGAGGATCTGAAATGTTTCTGCTCAGGCTATCTGCTAAGAGATTCTGTTTCCCTGGAATGAATTGAGCCTGGAGATGTAGATTCAAATTTAGAGCTGTGTCCCATAAAGCCATAGCTAGTCTGCAAAGGGGGTACGAATGAGAACCCCCCTGCTTGTTGATGTACCACATGACCGTGGTGTTGTCTGTGCGAATTAGCAGAGGCCCTGGTTGCAAAAGGTTCTTGAAGGCTAGAAGGGCATTTTGAACTGCCAACATTTCCTTCAGATTGATGTGCCAGTGAAGATGGTCCTTTGTCCAGGTTCCCTGCTGGCAATTGTCTAGAAAGTGTGCTCCCCAAGCATAATCCGAGGCGTCCGTGGTTATGATTTGAGTAGGTTGAGGAAGACGAAAAGGCTTTCCTTCGTTTAAAGTGCATACCCTGGACCACCAGAGGAACTCCCTCTGAATGCAGGGGATCAGAGGAATCAGAATATCCAGATCGTGGTAATGCTGTGACCATACACTTTTCAGATACCATTGAAGCTTTCTCATGTGAAGCCTTGCATTTGGAATCAACAGAATGCAGGAAGCCATGTAGCCCAGAGCCTGCAGGAATTTCCTTGCAGTGAGCTGAGATAGAGTTGCTAAGGTGCTGAAAGTAGAAGCCAGCTGAGTTTGTTTTTCTGGAGTGAAAAACAAAACAATGTTCTGTGCCTCACCAAAGTCCAGTCAAATAAACCATAGTAAATATCCAAAAACCAATAAGACTTGTATGTCTATTTTTAATAAACAGAAGGAGTTGGTATTCGAGCAGTGTCCAGTCTTATTGTTTTTTGGATTTTTCTGGAGTGAGGAATGCCCTTTGTAGGGTTGTATTTAAGAGGGCTCCCAAGAATACCATTTGTTGAGAAGGGATCAAATGTGACTTTTTTGTGTTCACTGAGAATCCCAGTAGGAGGAGGAGACGTTGAACAAAGTCCAGATGTTGAAGCAGAAGGTCTTTGCTGTCTGCCTGAATAAGGCAGTCATCCAAATAGGGGTAAATCTGGATCCCCTGAAGTCTGCAGTAAGCCACTACTGGTGCCAGGCACTTGGTAAAGACTCTGGGCGCAGTAGATAAACCAAAGGGCAGTACATAGAATTGAAAGTGCCTCGAACCTGCCTTGAACCTGAGGAATTTCCTGCGTTCTTGCCTGATGGGAATATGTAAATAGGCTTCCTTTAAGTCCAATGTCACCATCCAGGCATCCTGAGAGAGCATTGGAATTAGTTGCTGCAGAGTAAGCATCTTGAATTTTGGAATTTCCAAAAAGGTGTTTAACACAGAAAGGTCCAGAATAGGTCTCCATGAGTTTAGTTTTCTGGGAACCAGAAACAGTCTTGAATAAAAACCTTTTCCCATCTCCGAGAGTGGAACAGGCTCTATGGCTCTCATGGCCAGAAGAGCATCCACTTGAGTTAAGTCCTCTGACCATTGATGTTTTGGCAGATCTGGCTAACCGCGAGCCCTTGGCAAAGTGTGAAAGTGGAATTTGTAACCATTTAAAATCACGTCCAATACCCATCTGTCCTGGGTAATATGAGTCCAATTTCTGTAAAAAAGAGACAGTTTTCCTCCGAGAGGGGCATCCAGGTGAAGGGGTCCTGTAGCCCAACCGAGAGAGTCATTGAGTTTGCTTTCTTTGAGATTGGGATCTGTCTTCTCCCCTTCTAGGTGAAGAAGCAGTCCATTGTCTAGATCTGTAAGAGGCCTGACCTTGACCACGACCTCTGGAGCGCCTATATCTTCCCCTTTGAGGCCTGTCAGATGTGGGAAAGGACCAATTTTTAGAGGGCCAATTCCTGGAAAATCTAGGAGGCTGAACTTGCAAGAAATCTTTTACAGTCTGCATAGACTTTGCCTTTTCTTCCATCTTTTAATAACTTCCTCAGCCTTGGATCCAAAAGAACATCATGTTGAACAGGGGCATCTAATAACTTAGCCTTAACCTGTTCAGGTAAACTTTGTTCACGGAGCCAGGCATGTCTCCTGATAACAGTACCAGAGGCTGCAGCCCTGCAAGAAGCATCCAAAGCATCAAAACCACAATGTAAACTATGCTTGTTCACTTGTTCAGTAGCATGCAAGACATCCTGAAGTTCCTTATCCTCTGCACAAGCAGGAAGGGAAGCAAGCTTTTGCTTTAAAACAGACAAAAGAAATTGCTGATACTTAAACATATGAAACTGGCAATTTAAAGCCCTTACAGACAGGGTAGCAGAAGTATATACCTTTTTTCCCCACCTGTCTAAAGCACGAGAATCCTTCTCAGAGGGAATAGGATTTTTAGAAGTAGCAACCTTAGCAGCCTTAGAGCCCTGAGAAATAGTTTCAGGATCCGCAGAAGGGTTTTTAAATAAAAATAAATGAGATTCAGGAACCCTATAAAATCTATCAGGCTTAGAAGGAGCAGGAGGCATGGAATCAGGATTCAAATTAGCCTCAGAAAAGCATCATCTACAATGTCCAAAACAGGAGGGATAGCTAAAGGCCTATGCTGAGGAAGAAGAAGAAATTCTCTAAGCCTCTTCTTGGAAGCAGAATACTCCTGTCCTTCCCAATGAAAATGTTCCCTCATCTCATGCAAGGTTTCCCCAAAAGAGAAATCCTCAGGTGGAGAGGCCGAGGGTAAAGAGTCCTCAGCATCCGAATCCTCATAAGGAGGAAAGGAGTAGTCCTGATCTGAGGAAGAAACAGAAGATACAGAAGCCTGGTCAGAGGAATCCAGAGTAACATCCTGTCGAGGCCTTTTCTCAGGAGGGGGGTGAGAACCCCTAATCATTGTAAGCAAATCTTCAGCCATCTTTAATAATTGCTTTTGTGTCTTGGGAGTGGATTCAGAAGCAGCTTGAGCAGGAACTTTAGACTTAACAGGAGTCTTTGTCTTTGCCTTTGCCTTTGAAATAGTAATGTGAGTAGGCCTGAAAACCCCCTCAGAAGCCGGTACCTGCACAGCGGTTCCGGACCCATCTGAAGTCCGAAGGTCCTGCAGCAGTTAAAATAGTGGGCCTTGATGGCTCCCCATGGGAGTCCGTATCGGCCATCGGTTCAGAAGTGGCGGACGACAGGGGCTGCAAAAGCACCTCACTGACGACAGCCGAACCGGACGCTGGCTCCAGCTGCAACGAGTCCTGTTTGGACCTCGGAGGCCTGTCTTTGTCTTTGCGCTTCTTTTGAACTCCGGTAGTGTCCGACGACATTCTATAATTGAAGCGTCTGCCAAAATAATTTAAAGCCCAATCGTACCTGCGCTTGATAGTACGAGAGTTGAACCTGGCACAGAACCGACAACAAGAAACATCGTGGTCAGGGCCTAAGCAAGGTAGACAGTAAGAGTGGAAATCTTTATGAGGTATTTGTTTCCCACACGCTATACAATTATTAACTTTTTCTGACATCGGAGGAACAAGAAAAAGATTCCCCAATGGGGTGGGTACTTAGCTTTGAGAAGAGAAGTAAGAACTTCGGACCGACAACAACAAAATACGCTGTTCGAAAATCGCCAACCAATGACTTGCGAGCTGCTTTCCACCGCACGGCAAGAAAGACTGGAGAAGATGGCGTCGGCTGAGGGCTATGTACCAAAGCGTACTGACGTCAGGGTACTAGCTTGTACAGCTGACGCCGGACCCAGACTTTGGGATTCTGGCTGACCTCGGGCTGCCTGCCGGCAGGAGCACCCTACAGTTATGACTGCAACAGTGAAACACGAAGAACATCGGAGATCTTGCTTTCTCCGTTGCTTTTGGCCACATCTCTGTTGTACTGCGTAAGCATGCGCAGTACATCAGAACTGCCGCGGATACCAGACAGTTGTGGAAGGGCAGCAAGGAGGCATTATACAATGCCATTATTTAAGAAAAGTAATTATTTCTTTTCTTAAATAATGTCATAGTATAATAGAAATAACCCACTTCTGGGTGTGGGTAATGTGGGATTTACCCACGGTTGTCTTTGTTTGGTCCCTCGGGCTTCGCCCTCAGGACCAAACCACACCAACCGTGGGTAAATCCCGCAATGCCCACACCCAGGCGTGGGTTATTGCTATATTAGCTTATTTTGTGACATGAACACAGTTTCAGTAATAATTAAACAGTAATGTTTATTTTCTACAAATGAACTTGTCCTTTGCCCAGTGTAATTCAGTACCACATGATGTATTAAGTCTGCATATCCTCCCTAAGTTCATATGTTTTTTCTGTAGATCCTCTTGCCCCCCCCCCCCACCACACACATTCCAAAGACATATGTTAGGTGGATTTTTTTACTTTTAAATTGCATGTGTGTACATGCACATGTGATGTAGAAAAAAGGCTTCACTGTCATTTCCTGCTCTTGACTAGTAAACTCAGTGGATGATGGTTGCTGTTCTTGGGGGTCACTATATGAGTCAGCTGCTGTTAAAATGTTTGGCTGGAATATTCTTTTACTTAGTTTCTTTGCCAATGTATTTCTGGACTCATTTATTCTGTGAATTATTAGTTACAGTTACTGACTGGATGTAAGTGTTCAACCTTGTGCCTTCTGCATGGGGGGCAAAAACCTAAACCATTATGCTGATAGTCAAAATATAATGAACTGTAAACAAATATGTAGACACCCTTATGACAAGTGTTAGGCTGGAGATGTGTGCATCTGTATGATTAAGAAGAATGCTTTGATTACATTTTTACATTTAATTTTGGACCATCACCCATGACTGTTAGTTTCAACAAACTTATGTCTATTACATGCTGGACTCATTAGCCCGTGTTAAGATATTTCTTACACAGCATGTTTTAAGTTATTTCTTACCTGATAGTACTACACAACAAAACCTCTTATTCTTACTATGAACAGTACATAGCCTTATTCTGTTAAGAGATGTTCTTCGTTTTCCATTGCTGCAGTCCTTACTATTGGGTATAGTCCGCATCCAGTCGGCCCGAATACCAGAGTATAAGGCTTGACGTCGGTCAGGGCGCATTAGACTGACGTCAGTACGTCAGGGTACTAATGCGCATGACCGGCGTCATATCCTCAGTCTTTTTTGCCGCGTGGTCCGATGCAGAAGCAGTTTTGCGAGTGCAGGTTGGCGTTCTGAGATATTTCCGAAACCGGAGTTTCAGACCGAATCAGAGTTGGCTAAGTACCCGTTGAACATTTTGGTTTTTCTTGCCTCAGTATTCAACCGGATGTCAGAAAAAGTGAATAACTGTATTTCTTGTGGGAAACAGATACATAAGGATTTCCATACTTTGTGTATACCTTGTTTAGGGCCTGAGCACGACGTTGTTGGTTGCCGCTCTTGTGCTAGGTTTAACAAACGCACTATTAAGAGGAGGTTAGACTGTGCCAGGTTAGTGTTTGGGAATTATAAAATGCCGTCGGATGCTCCAAGAAGCGCAAGGACAAAAGCCTAGGGTTGAAGAACCGCAGTCCCGGACGTCGGTTCTTTAGGAGGCTCAGTGGAGCCAGAGGTTTTGCCAGGAGTTTCTATGGAGTCTCCTGCAGAAACTTTACTGTTACAGGATGTCCCATCTCAGGAGGCAGGCCAGACTGAGGGGGCTTCTCAGGTACCTATTCTTCCCTCTCTTCCCAAAGTAGTTAGAGCCTCTCCTTCTGTTGCTAAAGCTTCTTTTAGAGGTAGGCCTATTTCAGCTTCAGTGGGGGCTTCTCCTAGCTTTTCGGGTTCTGTCCCTAAGAAACATATGCTTAAAATGGCAGAAAATTTGATTACTATGATTAGAGGTTCTATGGGCCCTCCTGATAAGAGGCCTAGGGTGGAACCAGAGTTTGCCAGTTTTGAACAGGGTTCAGAGGCTTCTGAGTCTTCTGCGGATGATTTGCAGGAGTATCCTCCTTATTCTGATTCTGATGTGGATGATGCCACTCCTTCGGCTTCTCCTCCTGAGGATTTTTCATTTTCAGAGACTCTGCATTCCATGAGGGAGCACTTTAAATGGGAAGGCCAGGATTACTCTGATTCCAGGAAGAGGCTTAGGGAATTCTTGTTTTTACCCCAGCATAGGCCCTTAGCTATACCTCCTGTGTTGACTGTGGTGGAAGATGTTTTTGCAGAGGCTTCCCTGAACCCTGATTCTTTGCCTCCTGCTCCTGTTAAACCTGATAGGTACTATAGGGTGCCCGAAGCTCATAAGTATTTGTTTAAGAGTCCTAGGGCGACCCAGAAACTGTTTCTCAGGGGCCTAAAGGTGTTAAAGCCTCTGTGGTTAGAAATCCTGTTCCCACTGACAAAGAGGCGAGGGCTTTGGATAGGTGGGGTAAGAAACTGTATACTTCTTCCACTCTAGCCATGAGAGCATTGAATTGTCAGTTTCACATGCTGAAATATCAAAATTATCTCCTTTCACAATTGAAATCTAAGGTGGATGCTTTAGCTGAAGGTATTGAGTGTAAAGAGTTGCTGGATTTGGTTTATGTGTCTGAACAAGTGGGCAAGCATTCTTTGCAATGTGGCTTTGATGCTGTGCAGGCCTCCTCGAGGGTGGCTGCCACTAGTTCTGTTCTTCGCAGGCATGCCTGGTTGAGGGATCAGAATTTGGCTGAGCATGTTAAGACAAGGATTTTGGATGCACCTTTACAGTCTGATGTGTTGTTTGGTTCGCCTGTGGAAGCAGTTTTAAAGAAAATGGAGGACAAAGCTAAGTCTATGCAAACTGTTAAGGATTTTTGCAGGTACAGCCACGAAATTTAGTAGAAATTGGCCTGCTAAGGGGTGGACATATCCTGCTTATGACTCCCAGTCTAGGGGTAGGTCTAGACGTGGTAGGGGCAGGGCTCAAGGTTCTTTTAGGTCTAGAACAGGCAGTTCACCTGCTCAGACTTCTGGTGAGGGCAGGGGTCAGTCCTTTCGTAAGCAGACCCAATGACCTGCCTTTTCAGCTGCCAGTAGATTCTCCTCTGGCAGCTCCTTTGGGAGGACGACTGTCTCTTTTCAAAGAAAATTGGGATTTAATTACTCAAGACAGATGGGTGTTGGACATTATTCACCACGGTTACAGGTTTTATTTCCATACAATGCCCCCTTTCAAAGGCATGCCAGACGTTCCTCCTCCACAAAGAAAAGAGGCTCACAGGCAAGTTTCTCAGTTACTCCAAATGGGGGCCATTCAGCCAGTCCCTGTATCAGAAAGGGGCCTAGGATTTTATTCCCGCATGTTCCTAGTACCAAAGAAGGGGAACACGTGGAGACCAATTTTGGATTTATCTCTCCTCAACACTTATCTGGACATTCCCAAGTTCAAGATGTTGACGTTACAACAGCTTTTACCTCTGCTGGGCAAAGATCACTGGATGGTAACTTTAGATCTCAAGGAAGCTTACCTTCATGTGCCTATCAGGCTAAGTTGCAGGAAGTATCTGCGGTTTCGAGCTGGGGATTCTCATTATCAGTTCTCTGCATTGCCCTTTGGCTTATCTACTGCGCCCAGAGTATTCACAAAGGTTCTGGCTCCAGTGATAGCTTACTTCAGGCTACAAGGAATTCAAATCTATCCTTACTTAGACGACTGCCTGATTCTGGCTCAAGAAAAGGAAGACCTTCTACAGCATCTGGAATATGTTATAGCAGTGCTAAGATGCCTAGGGTATTCTGTGAACGAAATAAAGTCCAGTCTAGTACCCTCTCAAGACATGTGCTTTCTGGGTGTGAGACTGAATACAGCAGCCCAGATGGCCTTTTTAACCCCGGACAAACAAATGAGTCTATCACTTTACTTCCATCAACTATCTCATCAGTCCGTGCTGACTGCAGGGACAGTCCTTCAAGCATTAGGGTTCATGGCATCTTGTATTCTGGTGCTTCCCAATGCCAAACTGCATATGAGGAAGTTACAATGGTATCTCTAAAATGTATGGACACAGCACTGCCAGGATTTAGACACTGTCATTCCCATAATACCTTGCCTTCAAAGAGAATTTTTGTGGTGGGCTCAGGAATGTCACCTAAACAAGGGACTCTCTGTGACCCGGCCAGAGGCGAGTCAGATTTTAACGACAGATGCCTCGGACATTGCTTGGGAGCTCATCTAAATGGAAAGTGGATACAAGACAAGTGGCCTGCCAGACTACAGCATCTACATATCAACATGAAGGAGATGTTAGCAGTCCAGTTCGCATTACTGGCTTTCAAGGAGTTACTTCTTCCAGGACAGGTGTTGATTCTAACAGACAACACAACTGTCATGTGGTACATCAACAAGCAAGGGGGAACACATTCTTATCCTCTATGCAGGCAAGCGATGATTTTATGGGAGACTGCGCTAAGCTTGCAACTAACTCTTCAGGCAAGGTTTCTGCCAGGAGCACAGAACTCCTTAGCAGATGTGTTAAGCAGACAAATCATGGATCCCCACGAGTGGAAACTGGATCTTCATGTATTTCAGACATTGACAGTGTCATGGGAACTCCAGACATAGATCTGTTCGCTTCTCCACTAAACCACCAGCTGCCAAAGTATTGCACAAAGGGGTTTCATCACACAGCTTGGAAAGTGGATGCTCTGTCTTTCAGTTGGGAAAATCTTCATGTGTATGCCTTTCCACCTCTGCCTCTTCTTCCAAAGGTACTATTAAAGGTCAGACAAGACAGGCCAAGGATGATTTTGATAGCTCCAGATTGGCCTACACTGGTACCCACTACTACGGAGTCTGGTAAAGAAGCCTCCATGGCCTTTACCTCTGATTCCTCATCTGTTATCTCAGAAGGACGGTCATCTGCTCAATGTCAAGCTTCACTCTCTTCATCTAACAGCCTGGCATATTCTGTGTTGAAACACAGCAGGTCTCAACTTCCTCAACAAGTTTTAAATGTGATTATGGAAGCTAGACGGCCTAGTACAAGGAGAGTGTACGCAGCAAAATGGAAGAGATTTTTATTTTGGAGTACAGCAAAGAATTTGGAGATTTCTGAGCCTAATTTGAGTGTGGCTCTTCAATATCTTACCGAGTTATTGGACAAAGGGTTGTCCTTCTCTTCTATTAAGATTCATGCTGCAGCAATTTCAGCTCACTATGATTGTGTCCCACCTTTGTTTTCGCATCCTTTGTTCAAGCAGTTTCTTAGAGGGGCAAAGAATATAAGACCCCCACGTAGAGCTCCTACTCCTGCTTGGGATCTCAATTTTGTGTTGGAAAAACTTACTCTACAACCTTTTGAGCCTGCGGCTACTGCTGAATTGAAATATTTGTCATGGAAGACTGCTTTTTTGTTGGCTATTACTTCTGCAAGAAGGGTGTCTGAGTTGCAGGCCCTTA
Source organism: Protopterus annectens (assembly GCF_019279795.1). Classification (NCBI taxonomy): domain Eukaryota; kingdom Metazoa; phylum Chordata; order Ceratodontiformes; family Protopteridae; genus Protopterus; species Protopterus annectens. The sequence goes on along the minus strand of NC_056741.1, from coordinate 720,684,360 downwards.
TGGCAGTCGAGCCCTTTTGATTTTCCATAAGGATAGGGTATCAACTAATCCTTCCTTTATGCCTAAGGTGGTTTCTAGTGTGGCTTTAAACCAAACTATCCATTTGCCTACTTTTATGCAGACCCCAAAATAAAGGGGAAAAGATTTTGCATACTTTAGATGTACACAGGCAATTGCGTTATTACTTAAGCAGGACTAAGGATTTTAGGCAGTCTCAGCAGTTGTTTGTTTCTTTTGCTTTGAGTTCACAGGGCAAGCCTGTGTCAAAACAAACTATTTCTAGGTGGATTGGCTTTTGCATTGCATTTTGTTATTCCCATCATGGCAAGGAGGTTCCAGCTGGGATTAGGCCTCATTCCACTAGGGCTACTGCCACTTCCACAGCATTTCTACGGGGTGGCAACTAAGGATATTTTGGAAGCAGCTACTTGGAGTTCAGTGCATACTTTCTCTAAGCATTATCACCTTCCTATCTACTCTAAGTCTAGGGCTGGTTTTGCCACAGCTGTTTTGCAAGGCATGTTGTCAGCTCCTGCTTCTTTATGATTTGCCAGCCTCCCTTACCTCTGCTTTGGGATTCTACCCAATAGTAAGGACTGCAGCAATGGAAAACGAAGAACATAGTACAGTTTTGTACCTACCATAAATGTAGATGTTCGAGGATTCCATTGCTGCAGTCCCTCCTTCCCCTCTGTGTTTAGGGGTGGTAGTGTAGGTGAGTTTCCCTGCTTATATTTTTGTATATATTATTCATATTTTGGTGCAGGTATTTTGGGCCTTGTCTTTTTAGGGTCTTCTGACATCTGGGGCAAGAAAAGACTGAGGATATGGTCATGCGCATTAGTACCCTGACGTACTGGCGTCAGTCTAATGCACCCTGACCCTCTGGTATTCGGGCCGACTGGATGCGGACTATACCCAATAGTAAGGACTGCAGCAATGGAATCCTCGAACATCTACATTTATGGTAGGTACAAAACTGTACTTTCTTAGTGATTGTTTCTGGACTGTGCATGACTCTGGGCTTGGCTCAACCCGCTCTGGTCACCCTCGTTTCGCTCGGGCTCACTTCACTCACCTCCCACCCCCATTTCCACCCACCCCCCATATAATTTCCTTTATAGCTAACTACTTTGCACCTTCCACAACATACACCCTCCCCCTCCTGTCTTTCACTCCATAATAGACTATACCTCAACCCACTTGCTGCTACAACAAAATATTCTAACTTCACCCCCCTACTGGTAATAGCTGGAATACACTATTATCCACTATCTAATAGACCAAAAAACTGTACTCCCGTGCATTTTATTAACTAAAAACACCCTACAATATGTACTCCTGCAAGGGTGCAATCTATGCATTTCTATCTACATCCGTCCTATTACTGCCTCTCCTACTCCTCCTTCTTACACTCACATCACTTAATATCCACCTACACCCCAAACATATCTCCCCTACAAACCTAAATTGCTGTAGTCATATAAATAATCACCAAACCTTTGCCATTTTTCCATCTGTCTTCTCATTAGATACTCCCTTACCAAAATACACTTACCAAACACTCAACTCACCCCTACCAAACACAAAACCAAATACTACACCCCCACTGCTAATATGCTAAAACTCATCTACCACCACAAAAACATTCTCTTAGCTGGAGACATCAATCCCAACCCTGGTCCAACACACTCCACTGCTAGACCTCCTACCGCCAAAGTCAATAATCTCTCAAACAAACATATTTCCTTCTATTCAGTAAACACTAGGAGTATTCTGAACAAAATAAGTGAACTACATGCTTGGATTTCCCACCATACTCCTGATATCCTTGTTCTGACTGAAACCTGGTTGAAATCCCAACACCAAGACATAAAGATCTTGCCCTCTGGCTATAGCATACACCATCTAGATCGACCAAAAAGGAAAGGTGGAGGCTTTGCTATCCTACATTCTAACCACCTTACCATTTCTAACTCTACTTTTACATCCCAAGCCTTCTCCCCAGCCAAAATGTTATCTGTAAACCTAAATATTAATAGCCATTCCACTATCACCATTGTAGCAATTTACATTCCACCAGGTGATTATATCCCCCTACTGGAAAATATGCTTGCTCATATCTCCCAACACATCCCAAATGAAACTATCATTCTTGGGGATGTCAGCATTAACTGGCTATCTCTCTCCTCTCAAAACTTCTCACAACGCCTTAATCTCTACGGCTTTACTCAACTCATCTCTGATCCCACTTATTTCATTAACTCCCATGCAGCCTTATCTCTCTTTGACTGGATTCTTGTCTCTCACCCATCCAAATACCATAACCCTGAAATGCTACCAAATTCCCTAAGTGATCACTGTCCAGCAAAAATACTAAGCTACACATCCCATCAACTTAAACCTCAAAGGTTTATCAAACACCAACAACTAACAAATTGTAATCCTGAAACTCTCAAATCTTTACTATCAAAAGTGAACTGGAATCCCTTAAAACTACTCCCTTTGGATGAAACTGTCCACTTTTTTAACTCCACTTTCATTACTATTTTAAATTCTGTGGCACCCCTTAGAACAGTCTGCATAAAGTCTAACATTTCTCCATGGCTGACCGTAAACACATGTGCACTACTAAAAAAAAAAAAGACAGAGCATGGAAAATTTGGACTAAAACTAAACATCAACCAGACCTCCAGAAATATAAATAACTTAGAAATCTTGCCAAAAGTCACATAATTAAAGATAAGAAAAACTTCTATAATAATCCATCTTCTACCTTTAAAACCAACCCTAAAAAGTTCTGGCACTCTGTAAGTCAAATACTACACACAGGTACGCAAGCCTTCCCTAACTGTCATCCTGACAAAACACATGAGGAAACTGCCTCCATATTTAACAACTACTTTATAGATTCAATATCCAAATTACTAAATCAAGTCACAAACCATCCCACCAACAATAATAGACCTAATAGCTCAGACTCTTCAATCAGTAGTAACCCTACCACTACCTTCTCCCTCAAACTAACTATATTAAAACTCTACTATCTAAATTAAAACCTTGCTCCACATCTGTAGACAACATTTACTCGGCATTCTTTCAGGCTGCTGCTGATGTTCTTACTTTCCCAGTTTCTATTCTAATAAACTGCTCTATTATGGAATCCACAGTCCCTTCCTTCTGGAAGCAATTTTACATCCTTCCAATACACAAAGGAGGAAACTCCACAGATATAACTAATTTTAGAACCATAGCCATACTCTCATCACTCTCCAAAATTCTGGAAAAATGTATACACAATCAAGTCTTACACTACCTCCTGCAAGAAAATCTACTCACACCTACCCAACATGGCTTTCGTCCATGCACAGCACTACAACAGCTCTCATGTCTTTCCTAAGCTCTATATCACTAGCTACAGACAGTACAAACATTTCCTGTCTCTTCATTGACCTCTCTAAAGCCTTTGATACAGTCTCTCATAAACTTCTTCTCCTTAAACTAGCAAACGTACACCTCTCCATCCACCATATCTTGGTTTAACAACTCTCTCTCCCTGATAGACTCCAATCAGTCAAATGGCTCTCAGCTTTCTCCCCTCTTCTTCCTGTTAAAACAGGTGTTCCACAAGGCTCCATCCTTCGGCTTCTTCTTTTTAACATCTTTACCAACCTTCTCTACTCTTCCTGTCCTGGATCCTCACTGATACACTACACAGATGATTCTGCACTTATCACTATTGCTGAATCACCAACTCAACTAAAATCAGACACACAGTCCTCTTTTAACTCTGTAGAAAACTGCCTCTCTGAAAACCAACTTATCCTTAATCCAAGGAAAACCAAATTACTATTTTCTCCCTAAAAACTTTAACCACATAAAGTCTTCCTTCTCTATACTGTCACAAAATAATACTCAAATATAGATGGACACCAGTACAAAACTCTTAGGTGTTACTATTGATGATAGACTAACCTTTGATTTACACGTCAATAACTGTATCCAAAAAACACATCTCAAGCTAGGTCTCTTCTATAGAAACAAAAAATATCTTACCAAAACAGCAAAACTAACCCTTTCAAATGCCTACATCTTACCCACTTTACTTTATAGCTCCCAAATTCTCACCAGCCTCAACAGTGGACTACTAAACAAGTTAGAAACAACTTATAACAGGATTGCCAGATTTGCTACCCAAAATTCTTACAAGTCCCATCACTGTCTCTCACTAAAAGAACTAAATTGGATAGAATTACCTAACCTACTTTGGTATAATCAGTTTCAGATTAGTCATTCCATTCTCTACATACCCTCTTTCTGTCCAACTATCTCATCTCTAATCTCTCATTACCTACCCACTAGATTACTCTGCAGTTCTGAACAAGGCCTACTAAAAATCTATAAACCAAGGACCAAAATGGGTCACCTAGTCTATAGCTTTAACCCTTCCAAGGCCTGGAATAGCCTACCACTAGATATAAGATCCCTTGAACATCCCAATCAATTCAAAACTGCTACAAAAAATGCCTTCATGAAAAATGGACTTGCCAATGTAATTATCCCCCGTAAACACTCGCCTATAACCTTCTACTTCTCTTCTCTCTTCCTTCCCTTCAATAAACAAACCTACTACTTTATCTTCTCCTTTTGGTACATCACTGTACAAACATAACTAGTAAAATATTTCAGCTATGTAACTATTGCATTATTATGTATATAATATATAATTATGAATGTATCCCTCTGAATGTATTTCTGTATATTTCACTTGCCACAGTTTAATGTATGACATTGTAATGCAATAATGTGTGGTACTGATGAATGCAATGTGTGGCACTATAATGCAGTAATCTGTGGTACTGATGAATGTATTTCTATATGTATTCAGTATGTAAAATTTCAATTTTCTGTTGGAGCTTTTCTCCTCGGGCCTCTGCTGAAAATGGGCATTTGTAGCCCAGTCGGTCAAAAAATATAAAATAAATAAATAGATAAAATTGAAATTCAGTGGAATACTGAATAACGATACCTAATTTACAATGATTTGCAAACTTAGATCACCATAGGCTCAGAGTGTTGGGGTAAATTCTGAGAAACTGATGCCAAATTTGAGCACTGGCTCTATCAAGACACTGTGTAGCTCTCAACTGTCCCGATTTTCTGCAGAATGTCCCAATTTTTTACTCATATTTTTGGTTTGTTCCTCATAACATTTATGACTTTCTGGCAAATGACTGGTATAATCTGAGGGCTAAAGTCACTACATAATGATATACATTTGTCTTTCAGACTTCATACCCATCAGAAAAATGCATGCTAAGACAAATCCTGGTATTCTAGCAACTTTCTAAGTTTATAAGAGCAGTATTTAAGAGCTGTCCCTATTTTTGGCCTTTTATCCTCCATTCTATCAGGCTTTGTCCAGATTTTTTGCACTAAGAGGTTGAGAGGTATTTGCATTTCCTAAGGTGGTCATATAAATTACATAGCTGCTTACATATTGTGGTGGGGGAATAGGTTTTCCATTTTATATTTGTACTATCGCAGTTGACAATTTTTAAATTTTCAAGAGCTATTTATTCCCATGACTCCTGTAGCACACACCTGACAAATAGCATTGATACTAACCTCCAGTTTCGAAACAGCACTAAAAATCGTTTAGAAAGAGCAGATGAGAGCATACTTTAACATTTACTGAAGGGGTGGCTTTGGAGAATGTTTCATTATGATGCATGTACTATACATACCAGGAACTGTTACTGAAGGGTTGTTAGGGAAATATTTCATTCTGGTTCTTCAGCATACATCAACATTTTATTGAAGGGGTCACTTGGGCAAATGCCTCCTTTTGGTGACTACACATACTCAAAGTTAAATAAAATAAAACTGCTGAATACACCACGAAGAGTCAAAACTTCAGTAAAGTCCAACCATTTTATTCGATAAAAACAGAAGATAAGCGCTTTCGCATGCTCTATGCACGCTTCATCAGATCTAACTATTGCAAATTCAGGCTCTGTTTTATACTAAAATGCTGACTTAATTGATCCCAATGAATCAATTATGTAATTAAAACCATAGACAAGTTTAAAGTGATAGTATACTCTCAAAACTACCTTCAAAATATATTACTTTCAAAAAATACATAAGCGTAATCATGTATATGAAGCGCTTCAAATGCAATTGGCATAAAGCATCAATTAATTCATAAAAACCATTAAAGCCATTAAAAAACACTGAAAAACACTAAAAAATTACTGTTGTTAAAAATGTATGTATAATGATTATCTATCTATTCTATGCCAATTGCATTTGAAGCGATTCATATACATGATTACGCTTATGTATTTTTTGAAAGTAATATATTTTGAAGGTAGTTTTGAGAGTATACTATCACTTTAAACTTGTCTATGGTTTTAATTACATAATTGATTCATTGGGATCAATTAAGTCAGCATTTTAGTATAAAACAGAGCCTGAATTTGCAATAGTTAGATCTGATGAAGCGTGCATAGAGCATGCGCTTATCTTCTGTTTTTATCGAATAAAATGGTTGGACTTTACTGAAGTTTTGACTCTTCGTGGTGTATTCAGCAGTTTTATTTTATTTAACTTTGAGCTTTGGCTGTGTTGCTGTTGGATACTTTGGAAGGTTTGCGACATTATTTCCTTGTGACTACACATACTAGGAGATGTTACTGAGGGGTCGTTTGGTGGAAATGTTTCATTTTGGTGATTGTGCATATCTCAACATTTTACTGACAGGGTCATTTGGGTGAATGTTTCATTTTGGTGCATGTATATACCTGCATATACTAATAAAGGTGTTGCTTGGGGAAATAATTAATTTCGCTATTAGGGAAGTGCCTGTGCATACAGGTCAGACTGCTGAAGTGATGGCTGGGCAAAATAGTTTATTGTATAATTTTTGTGCTTATATATGCACAACACAAGCAAGTGATGAGGTTACTGGGGAAGATAATTTATTAGTGTGTCACAGAAAAGCTTTTGCATGATTGTAAAATCCATTCAGCCATTTTGTCGTCCTGAGAGCTGGCTGTGTTATACTGAATAACTGGCTTTGTTTCATTCGTAGCATGGTGCCATGACCTGTTCTCTGAGCTGATCTACTTGTTACAATATTGTATTACAAATACGGTGTTAAAAGCATAGATTCTGTTTGCCTCAGGTTTCAGAGATGGCATACATAAAGTTATATGTATCCAGCTTTCAAGTGTGTACTTGATTTAACTTGGAACAAATGAAATGTGACTGGAATGAATATCTTGTGATGAACCGGTGCCAGTCTCTTCTTTATTGGCCAAGTCTTTGTGTACTTCTATGAATGATTTCTGCCCCTGCTGCAGTTTGCTTAAGAATCACTGCCTTCAGGAAAACTGCTACTAAATAACTACGTAGAAATATTGGAATGCTGAATAACAGGAACAGTGCTGATAAATATATCCGAACATTCTGCATGTATATTTTATTTATTTATTTATTTATTTATTTATTTTATTTTACATTTGTTAACCAGGAAATTCCGACTGGACCAGGTCCATTTTCAGCAAAGGCCCGGGGACAAAAGCTCCAACATCAAGTTATACAAATACAATACATCCAGCATAATACACAAAACAGGTTACATCATGTATGCTGAGCATAGTTATATAACAAGAAATTAATAAAAACACTCCAGGTAAAAGAAGACAGAACATGGGTAAAAAGACAATGTCAGTTATACATTGGTAAGAAAAGAAAATATATCAAGTAAGATTCTACAGTTAAAAGTACCTTTTCAGATGACCAAGCCTACAGGGATCAGAGCTCCAGTATTTGATCAGAGATTAATTTGGGGAGTTAATAGTAGTATGGGTAGGGTTATGTGATACAAGGGCATAACCAGGTACTAAGAAGGTGCGATTTGAGGGAGTTTTTGAATATGGATGTGGAGGGGGCAGTGGACACGGATAGGGGAAGAGAGTTCCAGTTTCTGGCAATGTTGTGGGAGTAGAGAGCTTTCCCTGCATTATTGTTAGCCTTGGTGATGGAGAGGAGAGATTTTTCACTGGATCTTAGGTACCAGTTTGCAGTATAGATAGTAAGTATGTTGGATAATGAGGGTTTTTTCAGGATATTTGAGAATATTGTAGGCTGTGCCCAGCTGGTGATAGTTAAGTAGCTGTGGTAGCTCAAGCCATTTTAGTTCTTTCAGTGCAGCACAGTGATGGGTTCTATAGGTTGAGTTAGTAGCAAACTTGGCTGTTTTATTGTAGCATGTTTCTAGTTTGTCTAGGTCACATTGTCTGATTTGGGTAAAGATTGGTGCTGCGTATAATAGAGTTGAGAGGAGGGGGCTTTGTGCAAGAGTGACTCTTGCTTTTTGTGAGAGAAAGGACTTATGCCTGTATAGGGAGCCTAGTTTTTTGTGTACTAGTTTTATGGTATGTGAGATGTGAACATCAAATTGAAGATTATTGTCTATTTCAATGCCCAGAAGTTTGGTGTGGTTAGAAGGGGAGATGGTGGTGCTGTCCTTAGATGTTATGGTAAAGGAGATTTTTTTTATCTATTAGGGGTAAATAGTAGCAGTTTTGTCTTTTTGGGATTTAGAATTAGTTGGATACCCGATATCCATTTTTCTACTGAGATAAAGGTATCTTGAGTGAGTGTATGTAGGGTGATGGGAGATGAGGCAGAGCAGATCAGGGTTGAATCATCCGCATATTGTATGAGTGTGGCATGTTGTGTAGAGCATTTGAGGTTATTTGTGAAAATAGAGAACAATAGTGGGCCCAGTATAGGAAGTTGTGTAGACAGAGTTCCTTTCCACTGGACTGATTGTTGCCTGTCAGACAAGTAGCTTCTGAACCAGGCTATAGTAGAGGAGGTGAAGGATAATGATGTTAGTGAGTCTAGTAGAATGGAGTGGGAGATCATATCAAATGCTTTTGAGAGGTCTAGGAAAATGGCTGATACATATTTGTTATCATTCCTATGAAGGTTTATATAATTAGTGAAGGATAGAAGGGCTGTGGTAGTGCTGTGATGTGGACGGAAACTGTATTGTGTGGTAGATAGTAGAGTGTGTGTGTTAAGAAATGTCATCACTTGCAAGTGGATGCATTTCTCAAGAATTTTGGATAAGGGGCAAAGGATGGCAATAGGATGGTAGTTGGAGAATTCATAGGAATTACCTCCTTTATGGAGAGGAATGATGTGAGATACTTTCCAAAGTTTGGGTATGTAGGATTTTAGTATGGAGCGGTTGATAAGGATGGAGACAGGATATGATAGGGAGTCACTAGCCATTTTTAGGTATGCAGCAGGTATGTTATCAGCTGCTAGTGTGGTTGGCTTTAGTTTTAGGAGGAGTTTTTTGATAGTTGAGGTGGGCACTGGTGATAAGCTGAAAGAGGGGGTGGTGTGGGATATGTTAGGTTGTGATTGAGGTAGACTGTTTTTGGTTATTTGACTGGACAGGGCTAAGATGGATTTAGTAAAATGGTTATTAAATTAAGAAGCTATGTCTAGGGTATTGTTAGTAGAGATGGGTGCTGGCGTTGTGGTTTTGCCTGGCTTTAGTAGGGAGTTAATGGTATGCCAGAATTTTTGTGGACTATTTGAATATTTCCTTTGGGCGCTAAGAAAATAGTTTTGTTTGTTTATTTTGGATTCAGCCTTGGCCTTGTTTCTAAGCTATTGATAGTATTGTCTGGAGCTAGGGGTTTTGTTAGTTTTCCAGATTTTCCAGGCTTTATCTCTAGCTTTTAGTAAGGCTCTGGTGTCCCTATTTAGCCAGGGTGCGTAGTTGGCTTTAACTCTGATCTTTCTGCTGGGAGCTAGACTGTTAAGGATGTTAGAGAAGGTAGTATTGAAGTAGTCTACTGCCTGGTCTAACCCGAGTGTCCGTAGTGGTTCCCAGTTGCAGTGGCTTAGGACAGTATTTAGGTATCGTGGGGTAAGGTTACGGTCATCTCATACAAATTTGTAGATTACTGGTTTGGGGTGATTAGAGTGTTTCAGTAGTAGGAAGGTGTGGAGATGATCACTTAAGTCATCTGGGAGACAGCCTACTATATAGTTTTGTTTTGGATAGCTGGTTAGTGTCCAGTCCAGTATGGATTCTCTCTTCGTTTTCTCATCTATTCTAGTTGGTTCTTTAATTAGTTGAGAGAACCCATATAAATTGATATGAGTAGAGGGGCTGCTGGAGTTACAGGCTGCCCAGTCAGTGTTAAGATCTCCTAGTAGGATTGTTTCCTGAGGTAGATTGTCCTTTGTCCAGTGTAGGATGTCTTCTATTATGAGCGAGTTGTTGCCTGGAGGTATGTAGCAGCATATTATATTGATCTTGGTGTTTCTTATGGATAGGACAGAAAACAGGACTTCAGCATTTTGAAAAGTGGGTGGTGTGGTGTGCAGGAGCTGGAGGTTAAGGGTGTTTTTAAAGAGAATGGCTACTCCTCCTCCTTTCCTGTTTGTTCTATCAGATCTAAGTGTATTATACCCTGGGGGAAGAAAGTCTTCATCTTGGATACTGTGTTTAAGCCAGGTTTCTGTAATGGCAAGTATATCAGGGTTGTAGTGTGCTATTAATGCATGTAGGTCTGTTAGTTTGTTGGTAATACTTCTTATGTTGAGATTTAGGATTAACAGGTCAGATGTTTGTCTAGCTGAGAGGGGACCTGGATTTGGGTGAATGTCACCAGAGGTTAGCAGAGTTTGTAGGAGTGTCAGTATGTGTTTTTTAATATTAATTGTTTGTGAGCTTGGTCTATGAGAGTTTTTCTTATTGTGGTAAGATGGTGTAATTTTTGTTAGTGAGTAATATGTAGTTGTAAGATTTATGATTGTAGGGCAGATGTAGAAGTCTGAGTGGGTTTGAGAGGGTGGGCTAGTGTGGGTAGTGTGATAGTAGTTGTGCAGCGGTAGGTCTGTTTGCAAGGAAGTTAGGAAGGTTAGCGATAGTAGAGCTAGTGATAGGGATGTGAGTGTGGGTAACATGATACTACTTTGAGTGAGAAGTACAACTAGGATTCCTGGTTGGTTGTGTATGAGGGTAGAGTTGTGTTGTCTGGGAATGTGTGTTGGGAGTGGGATCAGTGTGGGATGTAATTGGATTGGGGGTGGGGGAAGTAGGATGAGTGGGTTGGGCTAGTTGTTAGGGAATTAGGGGTTGGACAACTGGTCAGGTGCTTAGGGGTTAGAATAAAAGTAGAAGTAGTGGGGGCGGGTGGTAATAGGGGGCAGGGAGGGGAGCAGAGCAAGCCCGAGCGCAGCGAGGGCGAGCGAAGCGGGCTAACACTGACTCCAAGTGTTTCTTTAGGCTTTGGTAAGTATGTAGTGTTAGCTTAAATTGTAATATGTTAAACTGAAATTTTAATGGTAATTTAAACTGTATGTTTGCACTAAGTTATAGACTATGTTATGGGCACAGAGTATAATTTTCTGACATTCTTAAAAGGATATAGAATTAAAGTCAGGGTTAGTTACAGATGAAACAGGAGAGGAAATGAAATGCTATTTGATAGATTTGAGTATTTCTAAAAAGAAAATTGACTTTAGTTTGCGGGGGGTGGGGGCACTAACTGGAGAGCAATATACAGCTGTTTATTCCTGGTGATGTACTCATCAGTACAGAGGTTTGACTAAGGAACTATACAGCAGAAATATACTAATATACTCACTAACATTTGTTTAAGTTAATGCAGGTAAGGTATATTACTGTCTAGACACTTGGAAGTTAAGCACCTACATTCGTATTTAGTCTCTTTAGTTGCAGGACAAGTGTCTGTGGGTGCCCAGTGCTCAAGAGAAAAAATTGAAATTTCCACTGCTTGATATGGGGGGCAGAGAACTGCTTGACCTGAAGGATGGTTTGGATTAATTAGTATTTAGTCTCTTTAGTTGCAGGACAAGTGTCTGTGGGTGCCCAGTGCTCAAGAGAAAAAATTGAAATTTCCACTGCTTGATATGGGGGGCAGAAACATGCTTGATCTGAAGGATGGTTTGGATTAATTAGTATTTAGTCTCTTTAGTTGCAAGACAAGTGTCTGTGGGTGCCCAGTGCTCAGGAGAAAAAAATGAAATTTCCACTGCTTGATATGGGGGCAGAGACCTGCTTGACCTGAAGGATGGTTTGGATTAATTAGTATTTAGTCATTTTAGTTGCAGGACAAGTGTCTGTGGGTGCCCAGTGCTCAAGAGAAAAAAAATGAAATTTCCACTGCTTGATATGGGGGGCAGAGACCTGCTTGACCTGAAGGATTGTTTGGATTAATTAGTATTCAGTCTCTTTAGTTGCAGGACAAGTGTCTGTGGGTGCCCAGTGCACAAGAGAAAGAATTGAAATTTCCATTGCTTGATATGGGGGCAGAGACCTGCTTGACCTGAAGGATGGTTTGGATTAAGTAGGATGATTACACACCAAGGGAGACAAACAGCTGCTGTTGGATTTGAAACAAAAAAAAAAACAAAATGGCACCCTGGGTTTAAATTACCTCAGGCTATCCAATCTTCTGCTTCAGTCTTTATGTCTACTGAATAATGCTGGATATGTGACCTGAGTTGTATACATGTATAACAGGGTAAGCATAACAAAGTAAGAAAAGGGGGAACAAAAGCCCTCAGATAATGGTAGAATAATCTGTTACACGGGTACTTCTTGTACAAAAATTTGTTTGTTTTTGGGCGGGTGCAATAAGAAGTGCATATACAAATGTGCCCATCAGTTGTGTATAACAGCTAGAGCAGTATACTTGTTTCGTTACGGTTACTGCCATGTAGAGCTAGCAGTGAGGAAGCAACTCACATATATGTGCAGCAGACGAAAATGCTTGTACATACTTCAGCATTTTATTATGGGGTCACTTGGGTGAATGCTGCATTTTGGTGAGTGCACATACTAGGAACAGTGACATAAGGGTCATTCAGAGAAATGCTTTATGTTGGTGGTTGTGCATACTTCAGCATTTTATTGTAGCAGTCACGTGAATGCTTCATTTTGGTGATTGCACATGCTAGGAACTGGTACAGAAGGGTCATTCAGGGAAATGCTTCATGTTGGTGCTTGTGCATACTTCAGCATTTTATTATAGGGGTCACTTGGGTGAATGCTTCATTGTGGTGATTGCACATGCTAGGAACTGGTACAGAAGGGTCATTCAGGGAAATGCTTCATGTTGGTGGATGTGCATACTTCAGCATTTTATTATAGGGGTCACTTGGGTGAATGCTTCATTGTGGTGATTGCACATGCTAGAAACTGTTACGGAAGGGTCATTCAGGGAAATGCTTCATGTTGGTGGTTGTGCATTTTATTGTAGGGGTCACTTGGGTAGCGACAGGAAACAAGAACCTGAATACTCTACCCAAAATAATTAACTGTTGTGCTTAGCAAATGGTGATCAGTCTGTCTTTTTCAGTTACTGCCCACCCAACAAATAATATTATTTATATTATTATGACATTTTTCATAGTATTTGTTGCCTACAAGCTTTTGTTTTGGTGTTTTTTCACATATTGTGAAGCTTGTCTTGGACTATGTTCAGCCTTTTGCCTTGCTCTTAATGGTGTTATCAGGCTGGAGATGTGGGCTGCTGATGTGATTGCTGGTGAGGGCGGAGTTAGAATGTAATAGATAAATAAATTCTAATCAGAGGGATGGTTCAGTGAGATAAAAGTTATTAATTTTGCATTAATTCTTACCTGGATCAACAAGAAAGTTTAGATATTTGTGACTTTGTGTATCTGATTTTAATTAGTTGATGGCTCAGTGAGATAAATGTTACTACTTGTACACTATTTCTGGCATGGAGCACCCGTATATTTTGGACAATATTTCTTTGTTAGTCCTGTGTAAATTGTAGGTGAGAGGAAGGGCTCAGTAATATACAAGTAATATACAACTTTTACCGAATTTCTCTGTTCTTTATCTGACAGATGGTAATGACTCAGTGTTACATTACATCTGTACCAGGAATGTAATGCATGTTTGCTCCAAAGGTTATGTGAAGCAATTATCACCTTTGTATGATCATGCATAACCTTGCAGTAATGAAATGCAAGTCGTTATCACATTATTAATTTGCAATATGTGCAATTACAGTACAACACTGAGTCATTATCACTTTTCAGGTAAAACTCTCAGCAGCTGTCACTGTTGAGCAGAGATTGTTATCACATTGATGAATGCACAAGACAGAAAGAATTAGTTTTTTTCTATGTGGAGTCATTTCAAGCCACCCCCACCAGTTTTTTATATCAATTTTACAGTTTGTTTGATGCACAGTAAAGTCATTATTGTAGTTATATGGTTCCTAGAAGAGCCCAATATTGTAGTAATGCGGTTCATATCTCTGTGAATTAATCTAACTGAAACTCATATGATGAAACAGTGTCATGTTCCAAACAATCAGTACATAGTGCCTGTTGTGCTGCTTGCCAGCTGACTCTGTGCAGGTGAGTAACAAATTATTGTTCTATACTGTTGTTTTATCAGCTCTGCGCTCACCTGTAAGAAGGCAGCACAACCCTCAGCAAAGATGCCATCTGCTCAGAAGTCAACCAGCATTCACTTGGGTGAGGATACAGATTCTGACGGCAGTACTAGTGGGTCCGAAATGGAATTGGACCTTGATTCATGACGTAAAGAAACCAGAGTGAAATGAAGATTATGACACAGATGATGACATTCCACTGGCACGTCTCCGCGAGAAGGTCATTACCACTGATAAAGACGATGCCTCTGTCCCAGCCATTCCTGACAGACCCCTATGCAATGCCACCCCAGACCAGCCTACTATTGATGAAACTGACCACGACAGTGAGGATGACGTGCCACTTGCCCAGCTAAGGCATGATGGCACACACAATAGTGGTCATCAACTTCTATCTGATTTTGACACAGAGGATGAATTGCCTCTATCTGAGTTAAGGCAAGAACATGGCCTAACTGACAGACCTTTGCAGTCCTCCACAGTTCAGGCCAGGTCAAGTGCTGACAAGGAAGTGGATATGCCTCCTACTGTACATGAGTTCAGGAGTAGTCCACAGCAGGTTGATTGGGATGGAGAAAGTCCACTGGATCAGAGCCGAAGTAGCTCCTTGTCAAGCAAGGATGTAACTGTGCTACAGCATGGAATGTCTGTGAGTACTCCAAGCAGAAGTGAATGCAAACCAGTGGGTACTAAAACTAATCATAGCACACCATCTGTCAACCATCCCAGAGTTTCCTTTCCAAAGTGTGCAAGGCTAACCAAAAAGATATGGTGAGCATGCCCACCAGGTAACATCTTATGGGAGAAACACCTACCACCAGTTCGCATTGATGACTTTGTATGTCTGGTCAGCCCAGTAACCAACCTGGACTCAGACAGCACAGAGATGGACTTCCTCAATTTGATGTTCCCAGAGGAACTGTACTCACTTATTGCCAATGAAACTAACCACTATGCTGCATGGAGGCAGGCTGCAGCAGGCACGGTTGATTATAGGTTCATGGGTTCATAGGTTCATAGGTTGGTACTAGGCTGTCAGCCCTAGGGCTTATACAAGCCTAGCCATAACAATTCCCTGGCTATTTCTTCCCACACTATTTACTTCCCTGGACCCCTGTCTAGCAGGGCTACTGATGTGACCCCAGGGTGTAGTCCTGTTTGTCCTGGAGACATACTCACATTTCTTGGTGTCAGAATATACATGTCTATTGTACATGTTCCAGAATACAGGTGGTTCTAGGAAACACACCATGTGTATGTTCATTTGCCAGTAGCTGAGTACATGACCTGAGAGAGGTTTGAAAAAATTCAGCGGTATTTCCACTGCAATGACAAAAACCACAGACTGCCACAGTTCTCTGTGGGTCATGACACGCTATATCATGTACTGCCAATAATGGATGCCGTACTTCATGCATGAAGGAGGTGGCAGTAGATGAAGCCATGGTTGGCTTCCATGGATGTCTGACATTCAGACAGTTTATTTCTGACAAGCCAGAGAGGTATGGCATTAAGGTATGGGTGCTGATTGACTCACACAATGGTTATGTGTGTGAATTCCAGGTAAACACTGGAAAGGCAGAGCAGACCACAGAGGTTAGACTGGCACACTGAGTTGTGGTTGATCTAACACGGGGGTTGATTGGAAAGAAGCATCACATTTACTTTGAAAACTTCTTCACCTCTATCCCTGTGGTACAGCAACTGCTGCAAGACGGTCTGTACTGCTGCAGAACCATGCACACCAATAGGTCAGGATGGCCTGTAACATTCAACAGACAGCCCATTAGTAAAGCACCTCGAGGGTTCTACAAGCAGTCACAGAGTGGACCACTGCTTGCAACTGAATAGAAGGATAGCAACTCAGTATTTCTGCTGTCAACCAATAGTAACCCAATCTTGGCAGTCTCCTGCACACGCAGGAGACAGCACGACGGAACAAAAGCTTCAGTTCCATGTCCACCAGGTGTAAACATGTACAAAACATGCATGAATGGGCTGGACAGAGCCAATCAGCTCAGGATGCAGTATCCAACTGCATGAAAGGCAAGAAAATGGTGGCTGTACTTGTTCCGGTTCCTATGGGATGTGGCCGTAGTGAATGCTTATATTTTATTCCATGAGAGTTGCAGCCACCGGCAGCTTTCATGTTCCAGCCGTGTTATTTCGGCAAGCCAGTTACAGGTTAGAAGAAACCTAGGCATGCACCTCCTGGCCACCTACAAGAAAATGAAAAGATGCATTGAGATTACTGTCCCAGAGCCCATGAACTGATTTGAACAAGGCTCACACTTCCTAGTGAAATGACGGAAGTCATGATGCAAACACTATGCCAGAAAGGCTAAACGTGAATTTCATCTCATGAATATTTAATGTAAAGTCATTTATCTGCCCTAATCAACTTTAAATTATGTCACTTCCTGTTTGGTTTGTATGAAAGGAAGTACCTATGCTTTAACTGTTGTCTGATGAAGTCTAGATTATCTAGACGAAAGCACTTATCCATTTTGTTCCTGGATTTATGTGCTGATTCGATTAAAGTGGTTTGTGATTTATACTACTGAGTCATCCATTTTTGGTGAGTGGGTCCAATCCAGCTGTTTCACTTAGGCTACTTTTGTTTTTTGGACTGGTTTGTGCTTCTGTTTGACTTTACAGTATAAAAATTGAGAAGCTGTAAATCTGGAGAAATGTACCCCTGTTCCACCAGTCTCATCCTCCCACTGTTATCCAACTGCTTCTGTTTCTCAACTCCATTTGCTTCAGTGGCTGTGATTGCACAGGTCCTGGGGGAAAGGCAGTCCCTCAAATTATGGCCATCACTCCCCTGACATAAATTACTTTCTCTCTCAGTCCAGAGATATGGCCTGCAGATGAGGAACACTATGTCATCTTTGATGTCTTCCTAAAGATTGTTGCTCCATGCTGTACCACTCCAATCATCTCCACAGAATGCTGAATTAAACCTGTTTTACTGCATTCCTGTTAATAACCTCCAACAAAATCTATTTAAGTTTTATTTATTGTGACTTAGCTCCACCATTATTAGGAGTTAACAGGCAACTTTCCTAAATGTTTCTTTGAAAACTGCTTGTTCCCAAATACCTGTAAACTTGTCAAGACCTGCTTCTGATAAAGTGAAAGTGTCTTGTGAGTTTTGTGTGAAGAAGGTGTTGATAATTCAGGATAATACCAACATTTACTGCATGGCTATGGTTCATAACATTGACGCTACCAATGCAAATATGTTATGTGGTTTCATCTTACCATTATTTTATTGTGCACTTTTATTATACTATATATGCAATATTGTTCCTTCAAAATATTTTTGAAAATAAAAAAAAGTACTGAATGACTCACGGTGTACAGGAGCCTTGGACCAAGAGAAGAATCCCCTAGTCATTATGTGTGAACAGCTAAAACAACACACAGGCAAAATGTGTCTTACATTAATGCATATATTGCAGAAGGCCATCAGTGCATGCAGAACACCAAGACAGTAAACATTCTGTAGCATACCTTTTGTATTAGCTACCTTTCTTTTACTACTGCTGACTGATTCTTAAAATAATCTGCCTAGTTTGTTCACTTTTGCATCATTTTTTTTTTATTATTTATTTAACATTTGTTAACCAGGAAAGTCTGACTTGGAACAAAGCCAATTTTCAGCGGAGGCCCAGGGAGAAAGGCTCCAGATGCATGTCTTTGTAATGTAGGAGGAAACCCACATGAACGCAGGGAGGATACAGACTCTGCACAGAAGGCACCCCAGCCAATAATCAAACCAGAAAACCTCTTGCTGTGAGGTGACAACGCTACAGTTGCACCACTGCACCATCCAATACTAAAACTAATTAGCCATACTAGTCATACCCCTTGTTAGAGATACAAATCCTATACAGACCTAATAAGAGAACAATTCCTGACACAACCCACAGTGATAAATGCCATTACAAAAGTCTGCAATGAGATTTGTGCATTACAGAAAGCAAGTCACATGGAAATCACATCTTATCAGCAGAAACACTGCTCCTTAAGCACAATGTGTTCTGACAAGGCTACTCCAGACATTCACCATTGACACGTACACGTTTCAGATGTTTTTTTTTTAACTTCACGTAAAATCTTGATTGCTCTCTTCTGCCTGACATACTTCTTTTAACCACTTGAAATATGAATTAGAGACAGATCGTCAAAGAAATAAATTAGGGATATTGACTTAAAACGTGATTTGTTTTACACTCAGAAAAATGTTAGAGTGAGAAGATTTACAATGATGTGCATTTTCTGCTGCATGACAATTTTATAACTTTAATGTAGGACATTATTTTTCTTTTTATTTAGAGCTATCATGGTTCAAAACATCAGATTTAATGAGGGACATTTGGATGTTTAATGGGCAAAATCAGGTTCATGCCTGAATACCAGAAGTAGTATATTACTGTATATTGTGACAGCACTACATTTGCTGCTAGTGTGACATTAAATAAAAACAGTCAGTACCACAGGGATTTTATTGTACCATACATACTAAATGTGGTATCGGAAACAGACTTTACCTACACACCCAGAAGATCACCATTACAGGGTGGCTGTGCTTAAATGGGCCAACATGAATGCTAATTACTTAAAGTGATAGCAGTATGTTGACTTCCATTATTGCATATGTGATGCTAACTGCATATTTTCCAGGTCCTTTTTCATTATTAAATGTGTATCCAAAAGCATAAGAAATTACAGAAGCACTGGAGCAAGAAATATAATAGATGTTTGATGGACAAGTAATGAACAACAGTATTAGAGTCATGTAAGACTGCAGATAAGGTGTCTCATACACAATGCATAACAGTGACTTAACAGTGTTGGATACATAAGCTAGCAAATTAAACAGTGCTACAGGCACAATTAGTTTAATGTTATATGTTTTGGGAACCCAATAATGCAATAGACTGGAACTCCTGTCCATCAAAAAGCACAAACACTATATGCGTTATCCTCACTCATGTGAGGCATATGATTATAACCTCATTGTACAAAATAACCAGGAGACATTAATCTCCATCACTTTCAAACACCATACATAAAAAACATAGGAATAATCAAGAAATATATGCTATGGCCATAATATATTGAGCCAGGGCATGCACAAGTTCAAGCAGGGCTATCAGATTATATTGCCCTTCAACAGTCCAAGACATATGATTGTCTGTGAACATTATGAATAGTAAGATACAGATAAAACATAAAAACAAATCTTATTTATCAAATTGAATTCACCAAATAAGTCACTTTTCATCAGATAAATTGGAAACAGTTCCAGTGAATGTAATTCAAATTCAAACAGTGCAAATAACCTAAACGCACAAAATATAAAATATACCCAAAAGACATTGACATATATTTGGTCAGTGGTATTACTGGTATTAAATCAAGGCAGCTTCTGCCTTCAGCCTTTTTGTAGATGCATTTACCTTATAGTGCAAGAATCCTGGTACCAGACAAATGCACATAAAAGTACCTGTTTTAAATTAAAACAGCCACTTCATCAATTATACAGTTACCCCCAAAGTGCAGTGATCTCACAACTGAAATATTTACTTATAAGATAAAGGGCAAACCCCCTCTGTGTGGAATGTGGGAGCTGTGCACTCCCACCCTAGTGCGCATTTGCTTGCATCATTGGAGGTGGCAGTTTATACTTGGAAAAGTAAACTTAATGAACTTTACTGTGATACTGAGATTTCCGATATATCTCAGTGACAGAAAACAACACTCATGGGAAGGTTGACAAAAAAGTCCACTTCCATGAATCATAGTAGATCTGTGGTGATCTCAGTGTAGATCAGAGTGTGTGATATACCTTTAAGAAGCTTTCAAGTGAGTCAGCACATGCATATAAGTACTGAGCATGTACAAGCTAGACTGTCATTTTGAGTGAACAGCCAAAGTGTGAGCATGCAAGTATGTAGTCAGTCAGTTAGATAATTTAATGTTCCTGCCATCCATCCTGATGTATTTGTATACAATAAACTAATTAAATGAACACCCAAGCCTCAACGTCTTCTTAATGCACATAAGAAGAGTGACATTGTGTCAGAATGGGATCCAGAGTTACAGCCATGAGGCAAACGGTTAAAGTTGGAGGAATATACAGGAATGGATCATCTTTACTGTTTAAATGACTTACAAAACAGGTCAGTAATGAATTCCAGGTACTAAAACTTGCTTAAATGATTTTTTTCTTTACAAATATAAAATGAAGCAACTCATAACACTCAGAACAAATTTCTTATCAAATGAAATGTCCAAAACTGCGACATATTGATAAAAATATTCAAAATAATTATGAAAATGTTTGAAACGATATCCAAATTGTATAAAATGTATAAAAAAGGGAAAACACCCATATTTTTTCACTATGTGCTACTTTTTAGTATTAACTAAAGCTATTCAAAATATCCAAAGTGTGCAAAGTGTTTGCAAATGTGTGCAGTATTACAGTGTGGTTATTTCGCAAAGTAAAGTAATTTCAAAGAATATTTTGCAAAGTACAGTTATTTCAAGGCATATTTCACAGTGTACCGTATTTTGAAGAGTTTATTGTGCATTTGATTATTATTATAACTACCTGGTGTGTGTGAATGCTCGTACTTAATTACAAGGACCATCTTGTATTGTGTTTTACTATAATCTGTGGGCATGGCACAAGGATTTTGCAGACCTGCACTGCTTGTGTTTGATAACAATATTGCAGAAAAGTGGTGCAGGAATATGGTATTTTCATACAGGCTGCTCTTTATGACAAAGACACATGTACAAAGGCATTTCTTATGCTTAATTTAGCTGGTTCAGAGGCCATTGAAAGAGAGCATTAATTTGTGTATGCACCTGCTGTGGTTACAGGAGAGGGGGAATACTGCCAAATAATGGTACTGGCTGAAACAAGTGAAGACCCAGAGTGCTTAAAACATAAATTTAGAGAAATGTGTAACTCCCAAATTAATATTACAATGGAAGGGCACTTATTTTACACAAGGGATCAGAAGCCTGGTGAAACCTTTGCAGCATATATAACTGACTTGAGAAACAAAGCAAAAATGTGCAGATTTGGTGATTTGAGAGATGAGTTGATAAAAGACATGCTTGTGTGTGGTATTAATAATGACACAGTGACAAAGATTTTGCTTTGAAACATTGATGTAATGTTAAATAAGGCCATTGAGATTTGTCTGATATATGAGTTTATAGAAAAGCACACTTATGCTTACAAATGAGAATAGCTGCAGAAGGCACAGTGACAAAGCTCATGTTGACAGTATACATCACGTGGTTAAAAGAAACAGGCCCAAGCACATGGCAGCTACTGCAAGTCCTGCAAAACTACCTGTGAAACCCCAAGTCTTTCCAGCAAATTCCAGAGCATGCTCAGTGAAGCACAAGGGTGAGCCAACAAAGAGGAAACATGTGCCCCACCCAGATTTATAGTCAACTGTCATAATAATGGTGGTAATCACAAACCCAAAAGAGAAAAGTGCTTAGCCTTTGGTCAGCAGTGTCATTCTTACAATAAGTGGAATCATTTCAAAAGATTTTATAAATCAAATAAGGCACATTATTTTATTAAAAGAGGACATTCCAAAAGGCAAGCTGATCAATTAGAAAGATGCAACCCTACTTTTTATGTTGATGGTGTGTCTGTGCCTGGTGAAACAGTTAAGGCAGTACATTTGTGGACAAAGAATGAAATAATTTGTACTGTTTGAATTAATGGGAGTCCTGTACAGCTCAAAGTAGAAACTGGCTCAAAGTGCAATGTTATGTCAGCAGAAATATTTGCTAGAGTAAAAGCTGCAGAACAACTTGATTTGACAAAGTGACAAAGTGTGCAAAGCGTGTTGCTTATGGTGGTGAAAAGATTCAAACCAAGGGCTCAGTAGTACTTTCATGTTACTCTGCTAGAAACAGCTATGACTTGTAATTTTTCATAGTCAAGAGACAGTTTGGAAATGGGACCAGTTTCATTTAATAAAGAAGTTCACCATGTAAGCCTGCATGACAATAGCTTAAATTTCACCCAAACCATTTTTTTCTGAGTATGCTGATATTTTTGCAGACAGACTAGGCAAACTACCAGTTGTGTACTCTATGAAGTTAAACCCAGAGGTCAGCACACTTATCAGACCAGCAGAGAAAGTTCCAGTAGCTATGCAGAGCAGAGTCAAAGCCAAGCTAGACAGAATGGTGCAGCTAGAAGTCATTTGTCCAGTAGAAGACCTTACTAAATGGGTATCCTCCATGGTAGTAGCTCATAAGAAAAGCTCAGATGATATTGGAATTTGTATTGATTGAAGAGACCTGAACAAAGTATTAAAGATGCCTTGTCATCCAATGCACACAAAGAAGTTGCTGCCCTCATGCCAAACGACACTGTTTTTTTCTGTCTTAGATGCAAAGAGTTAATTTTGGCAAATTTTGCTTGACCAAAAATCTTCATTATTAACCATATTCAGTACACTATTTGAAGATACAGATTTCTGAGAATCCCATTTGGAATAAATTATATCAGTGAAGTCTTTCAGCATACAATGGAGCTAATTTTTTCAGGCTATCCATCTGCTATTATAGTAGATGATATTCTAGTAGGGTGCAATGGTGAAGCCAAACATGACAGAAACCTCAAGAAAGTTTTGAAAAGAGCACATCAACTGAATCTTAAGCTGAATCCTCAGAAGTGCAAGTTCAGGCTATGACACGTTACTTATGTTGGTCACTTGTTTACCAGTTCGGGCTTACAACCAGATCCTTCCAAGCAAACAACAATTCTTGAGATGGCAGCTCCAGACAATGTTCAAGCCCTACAATGTTTTATTGGCATGGTCAACTATCTAGGCAAGTTCATTCCAGATTTAAGCCAACTTTCAGCACCACTCAGAGAGCTGACATGCAAAGATGTACTGTGGTCATGGTCAGAACAGCACCAAAGAGTATTTGATACCCTGAAACAGAAAATTGCCAACCGACCAACTATCAGCTACTATGATGTTCACAAACCAGTTACTCTTTCCTGTCATGCTTCTAAGTTGAGTCTAGGTGGAGTCATTCTTCAAGAGGATAGACCAGTAGCCTATGCATTGAGAACTCTTACCCAGACTGAAATGCAATACGCCCAGATTGAGAAAGAGCTTTTGGCAACTGTGTTTGCATGTTCAAAGTTCCATGATTATATTTATGGTCAACCTATGCAGATCAAAACTGACAACCAACCTCTAGTCACTATTTTGAGAAAGCCTATGCATGCAGCTCCAGCTAGACTGCAATGCATGATGCTCAAATTGCAAAAGTACAATTTCAGTCTTGTCTACACAAAAGGCAAACTTCTTTATCTTGATAATACTTTATCCAGATCAAAAAACTACAGAACAGCATAACAATGTGCAACTTGATTTTGAGGTCATGGAAGTGAGTAATTTTTCTTCCACATGTTTTGATGAGCTCATAACCCACACAGTTTCAGATCCAATTCTCCAGAAGCTAAACCTCTTTATCAGTGGAGGGTGGCCTCAGAGAACATTCGGACAGCAATCCCTGTTCCTCAGAAAATCCCTGAGACTCCTCAAGTAGAACATTCCCCAGTGACTGTCTCTGTTGCTAAACCCAGTCCTAACTATTATGTCACGAGATCAGGTCGCATCTCGAAACCTACTTCCAGATACACAGCAACCTGGACATGACTGTTGTTTTTCTTCATTAGTGTCTGTATAATTACATGCCTACTGAAATGTCATTGTTTATATGAGGCAGCTCAGTAAAGAGGGAGGCTCTTGATCAGAGTGTGTGATATACCTTTAAAAAGCTTTCCAGTGAGGCAGCGCATGTATATAATTACTGATCATGTGCATGCTAGACTGCCATTTTGAGTGAGCAGCCAGAGTGTGAGCATGCAAGTATGTAGTCAGATAGTTCTTTTAAGTTTAATGTTCCTGCCATCCATCCTGATGTATTTGTATACAATCAACTACTTAAACGAACACCCAAGCCTCAACGTCTTCTTAATGCACATAAGAAGAGCGACACTCAGTACATGCAGAAATAAAGCTCTAACAGCTATAAAAAAAGACAGAGGGAAATATGTCATTTGGGGACAGTTGTTAACACTGCCCAATTCTCTACCAGCCACTTTGCATTCCTATTAATCTCATTTTCAAAAACTGTGGTTCTTATACAACTTTGTTTTTGGTTTTGATACTACCTTCCTTCGATTATAAGTACATATAAGTACATTTTAAGTAATAGGTTAGTGCCAAAAACAAACTGAAAACAAAAAATGGATATATTTTCTAATCATCTGTTGTATTTTAATATTTGTTAACAGCATGCTATCCTAGACATATATCATTCCTGTAACAGTGTAGTTCAGCTATGCTTTGTTTGTTTCTGTATTACTAACTCAACTCCTACATCTATATTGTTGAACCTAAGTTGTTTTCTTTTTGTAAATAGTTTAATTCTGCATCTGGACCAGTCCATAGCATAAAAAGATCACTTGATGAGCCCACCAACCCAGGTAGCAAAAAAAAAAAAAAAAAAACGTTACTATACATGGAGCGAACTAAACAGTTGTTTACTAACTAAATGCTTATTAAGACACCAGCTGAAAAGTAGTTTCCTCTTAAATATACATGCATAGATAATTGCAACTATAATTTTAATATTAATATATGGTTTGCTAATAGCTACAATATAGATTTTGAATAGATTAAAGACAGAAGTGCAAAGGCCGCCTGATGTGTGTGATAAGTCCACCTCAAGTAATGTTATAGCTAGGCTAAAAGCAAACAAATATTTATCTTTGCAGATATTTAAATAGGCATATCCAGCTATTAGACCACATGCATAAAGGAAGCGTATTCCATTTCTGGGGTATGATAGTTGTAGATGATGTATCACCTTAGTTGTTGTGTCTATGTGACAACTCAAGTCCCAAGCTATCCTCTGCCCCCAGTTCTATGACTGATTTATGCCAGAAAGTTATGCCAGAATAACATCTGCATGTTTTATAATAGCTGAATATAGCACAGCCTCTTCCCCACAGGGGAATGTGTGTCAGCCATGGATGGCACCAGAGGGAAGCACATGGGGACACATGCCCTCCTGTGAAAGTGTGTGCACCCTCAGTGCCCAAGTCAAAGAAATTCTAAAAGTTCCCCCCACTTAGTTGTTAGTAAATGTGTTGCATTTTACCTATCTGTTCCACACCATGCAAAATCGTCTTCTTCTTCCGGCTTTTCACAGTTAGGGGTCACCACAGCAAATCACCTGTCTGCTCATGACTGGCGGTGGAGTTTTACAGTGTCGAGTTGCCAGCCTGATGCCCAACCTTCCACAGAAGGCACACACACGCACGCACTCACTCCTAGGGCCAATTTAGAGTGTCCAATCCACCTACAGCATGTCTTTGTGATGTGGGAGGAAACCAGAGCACCCGGAGGAAACCCACGTGACCACAGGGAGGACATGCAGACTCCGCACAGAAGGCACCCCAATCGAGAATTGAACTGAAGAATCTCTTGCTGTGAAGTGGCAATGCTAACTGCTGCACCACAGTGGCTGTCCCCACACCATGCAAAATAGTGTTTTGTTTTGTTTTTGAAGATGGAAGGTTGACTGCGGCTGTAGTTTCTTTAATTCTTTTGCTTGCTGGTGTTACGGATTATATAGTATTCATGATGTTGCAAGCCTCCTGTTACCTATATTGTTTGATTTCTTGATGCTGATTGGAGATGACTGTGGTTTTTTTTTTTGAGGGGGTGCTTGGCTTGCCCATCTGGGGCTTTGGACTTTTCTACCTTGAGTTATTTGTCATAGGTCCATAGGTGTGTACTAAGCTAATGGCCCTGGGGCCTTTACAAGCCTAGCCCATAGGATTACCCTGGCATCATGCCACCCATCCTTAGTTCCCAGTGCCTCTGTTGAGTAAAGCCACTGGAGTGATCCCTGGGTTGAATTTTATATTTCCCAGCCACTCATCAAGATTTCTCTTGAAGAGGGTCAGTGAGATGCTCTGCTTGACATGTATGGGAAGTCTGTTCCATAGCATGGGCAGTCTCTGGGTTATGAACCTGTCCCTCCAGCATGTTCTGTTGATTGTGGTAATGAGGTTGACGTCTCACAAGAGTATCTAATGGCTGAAGAACCAGGTATATGATAAAAAAGCATAAAGTAACATTTTAACCATGATGCGCACTCCCTTCCTAGTCGTTTATAAATGTTCCACATTTTGCCCATTAATTCCATCTTATGAGGGATAGTACATTTTGAAAATGGAAAATTGGCTGGGGCTCCAGTTTCTTTAATTCTTTTGCTTGTTGGTGCTATGGATGTTGTGGTAAAGTCAAACAATACTATACTGTCTGAAAATGAAGAAGCCTCACATTAATAATATAAAGATATGCAGTTTTAATTATTTCAGTCATTTAAACTACAAATTCTTTTTGCTAAGACTTGTTCGTAGACATTTATAACATTCAGAAAGCCATAACTGTATCATTTAAAATTCCATACTACCAAAAAATGATTCAAATCCGGAATGGGTTAGAGTGACCAGAAATTCCCTTTTGAGTGCTACCCATACCTTACAACTCTCCCTATTTTTGCAGAATATGTCGATTTTGCTTAAAATGTTTGTCCTGTCCCTCATAAAAATGTTGATTTTCTGGTGAATCACACGTAATTACCATCAGTCAATAATGCTGGTTATTAGAGTTTGTATTTCTTATAGTTCAAACATGTATTTTGATGGAAAATGTTTTAGTAACTTGTTTGAGTGAATTAGAGTAGTATTTAAAATTGCTCCTGGTTTTATTCCTCCCCCATTATTTTTGGCTTTGTCCAAAATTCTTGACCAAATAAGTTGATAGATATGGTGCTAAATTATTTCTATTTGAGTTATTTCAGCAAACCAGAGACAGACTACTAAGTGGTTCATGGTATTTGCATTTGTTTAGTACAGTTTTGGTCTTCTTTAGAGGGGGCTGGAAAACTAATTTATTTGTAATCTCAGTAGCTCAGCTGGTAACATGCTTGTGCAAAAAGCTGAGGGTTCTACTCCTACTCCTACTCCAGGTATTGGGATTAATTTTCCAATACTGACACTGCAGTGCAACATGGGGGGGGGGGTTGCTGCTATGAGTACTATCCTTCAGATGAGATGTTAAACTGAGACCCCATCTGCCTGAGTTGCTGGTAGCTTATGTGAATGTAAAAGATTCCATGGCACTTATCGAAAGGATGGGGGGGTTCTCTGGTGTCCCAGCCAAATTTCTCTTAGTATAAATACCACTTCTGATCTTCCCTGAAAATAGGCTGGTGGGACCAACCTGGTCAACAAAAAGTATAAATAAATTCTGGTCAACACCATATCTCACTTATTGCATTATATCTTTGTACTCTGATTTAAATGCATCAGAATCATTAAATAGTTTTGGTTATTATATCTCAACAGACCTACTGTTGTAAAGTAATCTTGGATTTTTTCCTAAAATCCATTTCAAGCCCCCTTTATATGAGTCACACTAGAAATAAAAAAATAAGCAGCTGTGGTGCAGCAGTAGCATTGTCGTCTCACAGCAAGAGGTTCTCCCGTTCGATTCTCAGCTGGAGTGCCTTCTGTGTGGAGTCTGTATGTCCTCCCCATGGTCGAGTGGTGTCCGAAAGACATGCATGAATGGAGTGCCTTCATTGAAGGTTGGGTATCAGGCTGGCACCTCGACACCATAAAAATCGACTGCCAATCATTAGCGGACCAGAGTTCCACTGTGGTGACCCCTAACTGGGAAAAGCCGAAAGAAAAACAACTAGAAATAAAAAAATGTAGTTTTTGACTTCTACGTAAATAAAATGACAGTAGTGTAAGACACAGACATCTTGCCTTGCTTCTGACATCTATTTTCATTTTAACTTTTTTGCTTGAATTACACTGATTTGTGCTCTAAGAGCAGCTCTTACATTTTTAACAGTAGTTTTAAATCCTCAGTAAAATAAACCAGCTGAAATACATGATTTAAGACTTCCAATTTTAATCTACGTGCTGACAGATCCCCTCCCACATTATTCCTGAGGTGTCAAAACTATCATTATAATCCAAGAGATGTTAACTGACCACTCTTGTTTCTACTTCAAATAACTTTAACAGACATTTAAACTACTTTACTATTTACAGTGTTTGCACAGGAAAGGTATGTGTTTTATCTTGAATGTTGATAAAATGTGCTGTGTTTTTTAAATGTTTTCCTTACAGTGCAGCACAGAACAATATACACCTGACTTTCTCTTCCTGATTTTGGGTTAATGATATATTTCCTCTTTCTACTGAGCCACAAATGTCTTTGTGCATGACATTTTCCCACCTCTTGTATTGGTAGCTACACCTGCAACATTCAGTATTTTATTTACTTACAAAGCTGTAACACATCATAAATGGAAGGATAAACAATTGACACGGATGTAGTGCATAATCCTTCAGTGCACCCCTGATTGCTGAGTTAAACTGATTTGAAACACTTCTTTTCCTGTTATATTCTACACTACAACACTTGGAGCAGATTTACTACTAAAGCTGGTCTCCTCAAAAGTTTTTTTCCCCAAATTAAAGACTGCATCCTTTATTAAAATCTCAATTTATTTTAAAGCAAAAGTATGACTCATTAAAACCTAGTGATGCCTCTAGGTGTTTCTATAACTGGCTTTATGCACCAGCAAACCCTGCAATCCAGGGGGGGCCCCAACCAAAGCATGACACACTGTAGAGGTACTGTATGCCCGAGCTCCAAATTAAGTTGAACAGCAAAAAAAAAAAAAAAAGAATAATATCTTTATTTATATTGTACTTAAACTTGAAAAAAAAACAGTAGTACTGTTTAAATCAGAGAGTAACTGGTAAAACTGCAGGATGCTTCCTTTTCAAATTAAAAAAATATTATCCAGGTATCTGAAACAAAGAGTGCAACACTTTTATAAAGGATATGAGAATAAAAAAAAAACTTCAAAGAACAGAAAATTATCTTTCAAAACTATTTCCATGAATCCACTGATCAAATTTATATCGATGCATCAAAATCTTTCAAAAGTAAGAAGCACCTCCCCAAAACAGTCCAAACCTATCCCATGTGGAATGATTGAAAACAGGTTAATTACATCCAACATTATACAACAACATTGTTCATCCAACACTGTTCCTTTCATACAATCTGCAAAGTTCCAAGAATCCTTCAAAGTATGCTTAGAGTTATTCAAAATCCCTTTCAACTTCTAATCAATGTACTTCGGTCTTTGAACCACGGTAGGACTCTATTGTCGCACGGGTGGGTTGGCCATATCAGAATGACTTTTAGAACTCCAAAACTGAAGAGCATCACAGGAAATTCAACCTTCGGATAATAATAGAAGAATCAATTTTACCATTCCAATATAATTCCTATAACATCAAGTTTATCTTTTAGTATGCTACCATGATTTAATTCCAGGATACTCATCATCTTCTTTCGGCTGTTCCTGTTAGGGGTTGCCACAGCGGATAATCTGTTTCCATTTCTTCCTGTCCTCTGCATCTTGCTCTGATACACCAACCACCTGCATGTCCTCTCTCACCACATCCATAAACCTTATCTTAGGCCTTCCTCTTTTCCTGTTACCTGGTAGCTTCATCCTTAGCATCTTTTTCCCAATATACTCAGCATCCCTCCTCAGGACATGTCCAAACCAACATAATCTTGCCTCTCTGGCTTTGTCTCCAAACCTTCCAACCTGGGCTGACCCTCTAATATACTTATTCCTGATCCTGTCCACCCTCATCACACCCAGTGCAAATCTTAACATCTTTAACCCTGCCACATCCAGCTCTAGCTCCTGCCTTTTTGTCAGTGCCACTATCTCCAACCCATATAACATAGCTGGTCTCACTACCCTCTTGTAGACGTTCCCTTTCACTCTTACTGGTACTTGTCTGTCACAAATCACTCCTAACACTCTTCTCCACCCACTCCATCCTGCCTGTACTCTCTTCCACACTCACCATTACTCTGAACTATTGATCCCAAGTATTTCAACTCATCCACCTTCGCCACCTCCACTCCTTGCATCCTCACCATTCCTCTATCCTCCCTCTCATTCACACACATATATTCTGTCTTAGTCCTGCTGACCTTCATTCCTCTTCTCTCTAGAGCATATCTCCATCTCTCCAGGGTCTCCTCCACCTGTTCCCTACTCTCACTACAGATCACAATTTCATCTGCAAACATCATAGTCCACGAGGACTCCTGTCTGATCTCGTCGGTCAACCTGTCCCTCACCATTGCAAATAAGAAAGGGCTCAGAGCTGACCCTTGATGTAATCCCACCTCCACCTTAAACGCATCTGTCACTCCCACCGCAGACCTCACCGCTGTCACACTACCCTCATACATATCCTGTACCACTCTTACATACTTCTCTGACACTCCCTATTTCCTCATACAATACCACAACTCCTCTCTAGGCACCCTGTCATATGCTTTCTCTAAGTCTACAAAAACACAATGCAGCTCCTTCTAACCTTCTCTGTACTTTTCCATCAACACTCTCAAAGCAAACTTCGCATCTGCAGTGCTCTTTCCCGGCATGAAACCATACTGCTGATCAATAATCATCATGTCCCTTCTTAACCTAGCTTCCACTACTCTTTCCCATAACTTCATGCTGTGACTGATCAGTTTAATCCCTCTGTAGTTATTACAGCTCTGCACATCACCCTTATTCTTAAAAATCGGTACCAAAACACTTTTTCTCCATTCCTCAGGCATCCTCTCACTTTCCATGATTTCATTAAACAACCTGGTTAAAAACTCCACTGCCATTTCACCTAAACACCTCCGTGCTTCCACAGGTATGTCATCTGGACCAACAGCCCTTCCATTCTTCATCCTCTTCATAGCTATCCTTATTTCCTATTTGATAATCCATTGCACTTCATGATTCACTATCCCCACATCATCCAACCTTCTCTCCCTCTCATTCTCTTCATTCATCAACCCCTCAAAGTACTCTTTCCATCTGCTCAACACACTCTCCTCGCTTGTGAGTATGTTTCACTCATTATCCTTTATCACCTTTACCTGCTGCACATCTTTCCCAGCTCGGTCCCATTGTCTAGCCAATTAGTACAGGTCATTTTCTCCCTACTTAGTGTCCAACCTTTCATACAACTCTTCATATGCCTTATCCTTAGCCTTTGCCACCTCTCTCTTTGCCATGCACCTCATCTCCTTATACTCCTGTCTACTTTCTTCATCCCTCTGACAATCCCACTTCTTCTTTGTCAACCTCTTGCTCTGTATACTCTCCTGTACTTCCTCATTCCACTACCATGTCTCCTTGTCGTCCGTCCTCTGTCCAGATGTCATACCAAGCACCTTTCTAGCCATCTCCCTTACTAGCTCTGCTGTAGTTACCCAGCTATTTGGTAACACTTCACTGCCACCCAGTGCCTGTCTTAACTCATCCCTGAACTCCACCTCACAATTACTCTTTTTCAGTTTCCACCATTTGATCCTTGGTACTGCCCTCACACTCCTCCTCCTCTTCTTGATCACCAATGTCATCTTACAAACCACCATCCTATGCTGCCTAACTACACTTTCCCCAGTCACCACTTTACAGTCTCCAATCTCCTTCAAACTGGCCCTCCTACATAAGATATAATCCACCTGTGTGCATCTTCCTCCACTCTTGTATGTCACCCTATGCTCCTCCCTCTTGTTAAAATATCTATTCACCACAGCCATGTCCATCCTTTTCACAAAATCCACTACCATCTGACCTTCTGCATTCCTTTGTTTAACACCATACCTACCCATCACTTCCTCATCCCCTCTATTCCCTTCACCAACATGCCCATTGAAATCTGCTCCAATCACCACTCTCTCACCCTTGGGTACAGTCATCACCACTTCATCCAACTCACTTCAAAAATTTTCTTTCTCATCCATCGCATATACAACTTGCGGAGCATATGCACTAACAACATTCATCATTACACCATCAATTTCCATCACTCTATCCGACACTCTTTTCACCTCCAAAACACTCTTAGCATACTGTTCCTTCAGAATAATTCCTACACCATTTCTCCTTCCATCCACACCATGATAAAACAATTTGAACCCACCTCCGATACACCTAGCCTTACTCCCCTTCCATCTGGTGTCTTGCACACACAATATACCAACCTTCCTTCTGTCCATCATATCAGCTAGCTCTCTCCCTATACCAGTCATACTGCCAACATTCAAAGTTCCGACTCTCACTACCATAATCCTAGCCTTTCTCCTCTCTTCCTGCCTTCAGCCATGCCTTCTGCCTATTCTCCTTCTTCGGCCAACAGTAGTCCAATTTCCGCCAGCACCCTGTTGGTTAACAGTACTGGTGGCGGTCGTTGTTAACCTGGGCCTCAACCGATACGGTATGTAAATATTTACTGCTCCCTGCATGAATGATTTGGCGAAGATTTATGCCGGATGCCCTTCCTGATGCAACCCTCCCCATTTAAATGTGCTTGGGACCGGCACAAAGAAATGCACTGGCTTGTGCATCCCCAGTGGCTGGGTTCTTAATTCCAGGATACTAATTCATAAAAATCATCATCAATGAGTATTGACCTATTTTACCTGAATAGTCCAAAGTGTCCATTAATACAACCCTATTCCCTTTGTTTGGTTTCATAAATCTAGCCTTTTTATTATATTGTATTTTTCTTAAAAGATCAGTCTCCAATGATGTCAGGTTATAGAATCTCTTACTCCTGGAAGTACTTGACAGTTGTGAACATAGATCACTTTCACACAACCTCTCAAATAACTGAATCAAAGTATGTAAAGTTGGATTACATGTGCTTTTCCATTTAAGGCAATCATATATAGCTCTACTCTGATCATGGGCAGAAAACATTAAATTCAAATGTAACCCTCTTGTATACATTTTTAATTCAATAAGCTCAAATGCCTTGTCAGTAGTACCTTCTGGAACAAAGTTAAATCCTTTAATGGACAAAAAGTGAACCATGGAGTTAACCTTAAAGAAGCTGTAGATAAAAATCTTCAAATTCTGAAAAAATAGAAACAGTATGTGTTGTAGTGTCCATAGGCTCAATCAGAATTTCTTCCTGTGGTTGCTTTGATTCCACACTGCTGTTGAAATCCTCCCTTTATAACACCCTACACTGTCCTTCCTCTTTCTAAACCTGCCCCCCCTGCAGTTCAGCTTATCATCTCTTTTGGAGGATAATTGTGTTTGTTGGCAATCCTCTTAGAGCATCTTAAAGGGGGAACTTCTAAAGGGTTTTCCTCAAATACAGGTCTAATGTTTGTTTCAACCATGGTAGAATAAACTTTGACCAGTTTATTTATCCACTTACCAAAGTGAAATAAAATAAAATAAAATCTGCTTTATCAGTTATCATAGCTGCTACCTTACAGTCATCAACAATCTGCCAGCCCACATGTACTGCATGTTAGGGAGAGTTGATATAAAAATATGAAATAAAAATGTACCCAGAACTGATCCTTGGGGCACCAACTAGGAAACTGGACATTGTATTGCTGTATCTTCCCTTAATTTAATAGTGACAGTGCAATTACTAATGCAATTTCTTATCCACCTAATCACATGTGAACTGTCCTTTAGGTTAGTCTGTCAGATTTCAGGGTGCGAGACTGAATCAAATACTTTAAATACAGAAAATGAAATACATGCCTTAGCAAAGTCAACAATGTGACTATTACAGTTTAAGTTAGTGAAGTATGATTGGCCAGATGTAAAATCATGCTGGTTAAGTCCAATGTTAATACAAAGACTACTGGGTTTTTTTTTAGAATGGCACCTTTAAAACACTTGCTTAGAATGCTTACTAAACTGACTGATTTGTAGTTGTTGGGTATTATTGAATCATCACTTTTAACAATAGGAACAGTGATAGATAGCCATCTTCATATCTTGGGCACAAAGCCTATGCTGTTGTGCTGGGAAAAATGGTGATAAAATAACCATTTAATCAATCTGGACCATGAGCTGAATCCCCCTTTATCTTGGAAAGGGATTATACTACTGTTTCCACAGTTATTTTGGACAGTCACTGGACTGGACATGAGGCAAAGAAACGTGACTTGAAATGTTTGAAATGTGAAAAAATGGCATTTATGGATGGATTGTCAGTAAAATACAGAAAATAAGAGAAAGTGGGTGAAAAAAAAATGAGAATGAACAAGAGATACAGCAAGAGGAAGGAATAAAAGGCGATCAAGAAAAAGAACAGGAAGAGCAGATAATGAGATTTAGAGAAGCCAGTAAAAGAAAAGATAAAAGAAAAAGAAGGGCATGAAGAAATATTAGAAACAAGTGATAAAGAAAAAATGAACTGGAGAGTGGTTAAAGGAAAGAAAAACTCTGTTGGTAAAAGATAGGAAGCAGAAATTCAAGGGCTTAGATATAAAAGAAAATAAAAAAAGATCCATCCATCCATCCACTCCTTTTCCCATTTTGCACATGGGGTCAGGGTGTCACTTCCACAGTGTCAATCATCTCGAGCCAAGGTTTACACTGCCAAGCAGCTAGCCCTACCGCTGTAGTTTTTTCATACCACTCACTTGTGCACACACTCTTACCTATGGCCAGTTTACAGTGTCCAATCCACCTACTGCATGTCTTTGGAATGTGGAACAAAACTGGAGCACCCAGAGGAAACCCACATGACCACAGGGAGGACATGCAGAGTCTGCACAGAAGGCACCCCAGCTGAGAATCGAACTGGAGAACCTCTTGCTGTGAGGCAACAATGCTAACCACTATACCACTGCAGCAGGGCTTCAAAGGGAAATAGGTAAAATAAAAAATAACAGAAAAAGCTGAGAATCTTAGTAATAAATGTGAAAACCATAAAGAATGTGAAAAGAAGATTAGGTATATTGGAATGGTGCATAACACTTGATATGAATATTATTATACTTGAAGATACAAGAATTTTAAAATAATAGGATAGACTATAAGTAGAAAAATTATGAGGAGGTGAAATTATTTGGAATATGTGGAAAGACACATTTCAGGCATAAGAATATTATGTAAAAATCAGTATGAATCATGGATTATCCTTTATTAGATATGGTAACAGTTGTAGATGTGAGATGAAAATCAGGTTTATAGAATTACTACAATTTATGCATATCTTACAAAAAAGAAAGTAGATGTTTAAAAGAATAATAGACTGTGTAAGTGTGAACATGGAGTTAATATAAGTGTGTGTGTGGGGGGGGGGTAATTGTGATCTAAGAAAAAGGAGAAAAGAAGGAGCTGATGTTAAAATAATATCAGAAGTAATGAAAAGTGGAAAATTATATATATAGGACAACAAATAGTGGGCTTACATCAGGAATAATTTAATAACAGAAATACATTATTTTATAATTTTGGAAAGTTTGAAGATTATGCAAGAGGGTATAAAAGTTACAGGATTTTAAGATCATTTGGAAATTTGGATAAAAATTCAAGAAGGAGAGGGTCACATAAAAATAGGTACATGTATTAAAATATTAAATGAAAAAGATTTAGATAAGGAAAGTAGAGAAAAGGTTAAGTAATTATGAAAATATCATGGAGTTATAGAATTTTACAAAAACTGGATGCTTTGGTGGATAAGTTTTAAAGAAAAATATAAGATTTTTTTTTTGGAATGGCAAAGTTTAAAAAGAAAAGAGGAGAAAAAATATAATGAAGTAAGTAATGAGGCACTTACAGATTTAGTAAGAAATAAGAAATCATTTTTTGAGAAAGAAAAGAGGATATATGAGATGAATCAAGAGGAGATTAAAATGATGCTGTTTAAGCAAAGGTATTTTTACAAGGGAAAAAAGAAGAAAGTGGCACCTT
The DNA here is from genome assembly GCF_019279795.1 of Protopterus annectens. Taxonomy (NCBI): domain Eukaryota; kingdom Metazoa; phylum Chordata; order Ceratodontiformes; family Protopteridae; genus Protopterus; species Protopterus annectens. The sequence continues at coordinate 720,647,908 of NC_056741.1, read as the reverse complement.
ATTTGAATAAAAGAGTACCAGAACTGGCGTCCCATTCACTAGGCTGGACAAGCAGAAGGTCGCTGTTAGCTGCCTGTCGGGAGCCAGAATCCGCCACATAACACAAGCACTCAGGTCACTCCAGAACAAGTACAAATATGACTCTGTCATTGTTCATGTTGGTGTGAATGACTGAGACGTACCTCCCTGGACTACATGAAAAGAGACATGGAAGAGCTCTCTGATCATGTAGCCCAGGCTGGTATGATCCTGACCCTGAGTAGCATCCTGCCCTCACCAAGAATTATACCTCAGTATAAAGAAAAAATGATCAATTTCAGCAACTGGCTAAGCTTCTGGTGTCACTCAAAGGGGATCCAGTGTCTGTCAGCCTGGGATGACATGCTCGACAAGCCACGTTGCTTCGCAAGAGATGGCTTGCACCTGTCACCCCTAGGCTTTTGAATACTGGCCAAGGCTCTTGCTGCCCCCACAGTGCCTTTTTTAGGCAAGGCTAAAAAGTCAAACCCACCTCCGTAAACAGCACAACTAACAAAAAACTGAGGGTTATGCTTAGGGTTGCCAGATTTCTTTGTGGCTAAAACTGGACTAAGGTCATGCTCCTCGCATCACTCGTAACTCCACCCATTCCTGCCCCCTCTCCCACCCATGCCCCACCCCTTTTGTGACATCACAGTGACATCAGATGATGGGAGCGCCCTCTTTTTCTGTTCCGGATGCCTGCTTTCAGCTGATTTACTATACTTTTTCTGTAAAAAAGCATAGTAAATCAGCCAGTTTAACAAACCCTGATAGTCTGTTTCCTTTTGTGAAACAGAATACTGGAGTTTGTACAGTGTTTTCCTGACTACCAGAGAATTGAATTGATTTTTGGATAGGCCAGAAAAAAATGGATAGGTGGCAACAGAGATGATTTCCAATTTCCCACCTATTGGTCAAAGTTATGCTTAAATAGGGCTAGGGATGGACTCTGCTTCACATGGATGGGAAGCTTGTTCCAGTGCATGGGGACCCTCTGAGACACATTTGTGTCTCATCAACATGGCCTATTTATGTCACAAGCAAAATTTAAATCCTTGGATCTACTCATACACAACACAAGGCAAAGCTGTGTCGCTTATTTTAAATAAATTACTCTGATCTGAGCTTATGGCAAATTGGTAAACCTTTTTTGGTTTATTTGTATTTCTTATTAAATAGGTAAGCAGCTGTTTTATTTACTTCTACAATGATTACATATATTAAAATAAAATGCACAAACACCGATAGCCATTTTCTAAACAAAACAGTCCCACAATGAAAATAGACTTAGCACAAGCACTAAACTTCTCTGCCATTGAAGCTCACATTCATTGAAACAGTATTAAAACCCAGATTCAAATAAAAAGAATCTGGCCAGTGAAGAATAAAGTTTACCTTTGGGCTGTTTTCAAATTATAGTCTCTTTGAACACATTTTTATGGCCATGCAGGCATGTATGTGTTCTTTGATCCACCTTCCTGATTGTAGTTCCTTGTATAATAAAGCACCACCTGTTGAGAGTGTGTTTTAAAGTTGTAGTTTTGAACATTTTCCCAGTAAGCAATGAAGCAAAGTGTATGACCCAGTAATGACGAAACTGCATTTACTGTCAATCTGACCTCAATGTTACAGCACTGCTACCAAAGGAAATAATTTTGGAATGCCCGTAAATCAGTGGGCATAACATTTAAGTCATAATGGATTCACAATGGAAGGGTCAACATTTAATTCTAGTGAATGATAATGGAGAAGCTGTCTATAGACAACAATTCATGCAAAATACTTGGTAAAGTATTTTGCAGCAGGTTAGCAAACAAATTGCAAAGACGGAGTGCTGTAGCATAATTTATTGTAATTATCTACTCAGAAATCAGTGTACTCCCTGTCTTTACAATTTGTTTGCTAACGTGTGTGTGTGTGTGTGTGTGTGTGTGTGTGTGTGTGTGTGTGTGTGTGTGTGTATGTGTGTCTCTGTATACATATACACAGAGACAGTGACAGAGAGAGAGAGAGAGAGAGAGAGATGTACAGACAAACATACATGCGCACATCAAGAACTCAAACACTGTCCAAAAACTTCTTAAAACGTCTGATTTTCATCAACACAAAATCCAGCTGCTATTACGCACACATTTTTAATTTATTTTATTTTTCAGATAGTGGCCATGTGTTTAGGAGAACTATCTGGGGATGACAGGCTTGATCTATACACATATGCTAGTGGTTTGCAGGCAGCTCACGTCTAGATCAAAACAAATTGCAAATGACTTGATCCTTCTTTCTCTCTCTACACTTAATAATGCTTAGGGACTAAAGATCCAAGTTAGTACTAAGCAGCAGCAGGTAAAGAATAAGAATATGGGGTTGTCCGTGGCTGATCCATAGGCTTGCTAAACATATGCGCTATTAACTTCAATATAACTTAATAAACAACCTGCATAAATATCTGCATTCAAACATAGCTTTTTTAAAACCTACAATCTTGATTCACTTTGTTCCAAACAGGTTCTCGTAAATATCTGCTGAAGTGTACATTGGAAATGACTAAATGTATGATTATACAATTATTTACGCCTGTATTTAATGACAGACAAGGCTGGCTAATGACCCTAAATTATCTATTAGCACATGTAATCCAAAGTTCCACCATTTTCAAGTTTCAACTAACACTTGAGTTTAATGTTTGGGAGTTGATGCCTTCTCAAAGAAAAACAAGAGCCATCAAAGTTAAAGGAGCAATACATATGTCTCAACCTTCCATTTCCAAAATGAGGGACACACTAGCACTCACTATGTGGAAGAAATGGGCAAAATGTGAGACACATACTAACAGCTTACTACCAACTCCAAGTCATAGCATAATATATGTTTTTAGTTTTACTTATAAAATAAGATTTTTTTCATAAATTAATATGATTCATTTTTATTTACCATATAGATATCAGTTGAAAAATTCCCACCGAATGTGTTGCAAACCCTTTCAATGTGGAACCAAGGGAAATTTTTAAGACCCTGAATGAGGTATGTACCGTACATTCCTCGTACTGAGGAACATATCTTGTTCTCTCTGCTCAGCTCAAGAGCTCTCGTATGCTGGACAATGTCCTCTACCACCTGCTGCCACATGGACTTAGCCCCCTCTTTACGGTCACGAAACTGCTAGCTTATAATTTGGCGCGACTGCAAATTAGAATTACTTCCACGCTGGTGTGGTGTTGCCAATACACATGATTCTCTTTAAAGGAGAAGATGGCGCTAATACTGCAATCACAATCAATGGTACTTGCTGCAGCTGTAAAACTGGGAGGTCACTCGGTCACGGTGGCACAAAACCCGGACTTCACGTGTCCGGTTTTGAATGATATTCGTAACCAGACAATTTGTCAGAAAACCAGACAGTCCAGTCAAAAAACAGACAGCAGGCAGCCCTAGCTTATGCTACTCAATGCCAGGAGTTTAAAATCTCAAAATGCACGTGCTTGAAGCACTCCTCAGTATGGAGAACGTTGACATCTGTGCAGTAACTGAAACCTGGTTCAAGGCTCCAGAGAGCACCCCAGCACTACCATGCTACAACTCATACCACATGTTTCGGCCACAGAACACGGACTGAAACACAAAAGGAGGGGGTGTATCCATATTCATCAAGGATACCTACACCTTCAGGTTAGCGGCACAGCATGATACCTCTGAGATCATCCATGTGCAACTAACATCAGGCAAATCTGCAATGTAAATTGTGGCCTGCTACAGATCACCCTCCATGACCCAGGACCACCACTCCACCTTTCTGGAGAAACTGGAAAACATGAAGGTTCCACCAAACACCCTGATATTGGGCGATTTCAATTACCCTACCATTCACTGGGAAAACTACTCGAGTACAAATTCCTAGGCCCAGCGCTTCCTGGAATTCATCAACTCAAATGCCCTGGATCAGCTGGTAAACACCCCTACAGGAGGTGAAAACATATTGGACCTGGTCATCACCAACATGGGCAACAGGTGTTCCACACCAGAGGTCAACCCATCACTGGTTAGATCAGACCATAAACTAATCACTCTGGATGTCCACACCCCACTACCACCCACAACTAAGGAAACCACAGTAAAAAACTTTTCTAAAGCAAACTTCACCTTACTTAAGACAGAGGTGGTAAGTTTCACAGCCCCCACGCTAAAGGATAACGCTGCCCATGATGCAGAAACCTTTACAAATGCACTCTATGAGCACCTACAAGGATGCATGGATTGTGCCATCCCTTCCAAAACCAAGACTCACTCCTCTAAGAGAAGGAAACCAGTTTGGTGGACCCCTGCAATAAACAGGCTATACAATAGAAGGAGCAAACTAGTTTAGAAAAAAAGCAAATCCCAAGAAGGAAAGACATCCCTGATCAGTATCAGTAAGAAACTAAGGTCCCTCATGAAATCATCCAAGGCTAACTTCGAAAGAAAAATAGCCAAGGATTCAAAAGATAACCACAAAGCCTTATTTAGCTATGTTAAGAATCTAAGTGGCAACTCGCAGATATGCACTGAACTAGTGCAAAATAGCACAAAATATATGGACCCGACTGATATTGCCAACATCCTGGTAGATAGATTCAGTGCAAACTTCACCCCCCCTCTCACCTCCAAAAGGGCCCACAACAATACCGGAAAAGTGTAGTGTCCCAAAAATCACAGACACACAGGTGAAAACAGCCCTTTCAAAAGCCAAAAACACAGGGTCAATGGGACCAGATGGTGTCCCAGGCTGCGTCTTGCATGAACTACAGAGAGAACTAAACCCCCACCTAAACATGCTGTTCAACCTCAGCCTCTCCACAGGCTACATGCCCATAGAATGGCGCACAGCAATGGTTATTCCTGTGCACAAAGGAGAGGCCACAACTGACCCTGTTAACTATCGCCTCATAAGCCTGACTAGCCTGGTCTGCAAGGCTATGGAGCGCATCATCATGGAACTCATTAACAAAGACATTGAGAACCTCCAAACACTTGACCCGACCCAGTTCGCTTTGTTAAGGGCAGATCATGCCTACTAAACCTGGTTGACTTCTTTGAGACAGTCACCGAGGCCATAGACGAGGGAAAGGTGGTTTACACAGCCTACCTTGACCTCACCAAGGCGTTTGACACCATTCCCCACTTGGGTATTACAGAAAAACTCACCAGCCTGAACATAAACCCCTACGTCACGAGATGGGTTGCCAACTGGCTTACAGACAGAACTCACACGGTAAGAATAGCAGGCTCCAGGTCCTACTCTAAACCAGTCACAAGTAGTGTCCCACAAGGCTCGGTCCTGGGACCCCTACTGTTCAGCATATACTTCTCAGAAGTACAGGCAAACACAGGAGGACTATGGCTAACCAAGTTCGTCGATGACTGCAAACTGGGAGCCATAACTGACTCTCCGGCTGACACGGACATCATCCAAAAGGGCCTTACTGAGACGGACACCTGGTGTCAAAGTCATGGCCTCAAGCTAAATGCCAAAAAATGCATAGTCATCCTGTTTGGGAAAAACAAAACACCCAAGAATTACCACATAGGTGGCAGCCCCCTTAATACAGAAGAGGTAATAAGAGATCTGGGGACCCAGATAGATAGTAATCTCTCCTTTGACAATCATATTGCCAAAGTAGTTAGGAAATCCTTCTATGTGGCCCATCTAATTACTAAAGGGTTCGCATCTACAAATAAAGAGGTTATAGTGCCCCTCTACTCGTCACTTATTAGACCCATCATAGTATACAATGCCCCATTGGGGAGATACCTCACAAGACACTTCCAACAGCTGGAAAGACCACAAAAGTACCTCACCAAGAGGATTACTGGCCTCAAACATATGTCCTATGCAGCCCGACTAAAAAAAACTCCCGCTGTACTCAGTGGCATATCGCTTACTCAGAGGTGATCTCTGCCTGACTTACAAAGCCATGTCCAACTCAGAATTGATGGACATGCTCCACCTAAAGAAATCTAAGTCACTGCGAGCCACGCGGGCTAGTGAGCTAAACCTCGCCACAACAATAAATAGAACATGCTGGAGGGATAGATTCCTGTCACAGAGACTCCCCATGCTTTGGAACAAAATTACAGATTATATCAGGCAGAGCCCCTCACTAGCACTCTTCAAGTGAAACCTTGACGAGTGGATGGGTAACAGAAAATACACCCCTGGGATCACTTCAGTGGCTCTGCTTGACAGAGGATCAGTTAATTAATCAATGGGGTGGCAAAAGCCGACACACTCTGGTTAGGCTTATAAATGCCCTTGGGCAGATAGCCTAGTACTTACCTATGAACCTATAAGAAGATAAAAGAATAACTTTGAGAAATAAGAAATGAGAGAGGAGAAAATGTTAAAATTCAACAAGAAATAATGAATGTAATAAACAAATAGAAAATAAATTTAAAGATAATAAGCTTGAAAGAAAACAAAAGTGGAAAGTTAAAAAGTTAACAAAAAAGGATAATGAAGAGTTAGAAAAAGAAATAACAGTGGAAGAAGTGAATAATGTAGTAAAAACAGTAAATGTGGAACCAGCTACAGGACTGGATAAGATTGAATATTACATGGATAAACACGTTAGATTGGCAGAAGTACTTTATGGAAGTATTAAATGAATGGTTAGAGCAAGTTGTTGGAGAAAAAGTAATATAACTTTAGATTCTCAGGCATACCCCCAACTTCTTAAGTGATCACCTACCAGCCTGTACTCACAGGACTATCACTCATCTCACAAAGCCACACAAGTTCAAAACTATATGAAACCTAAAGAATCCAGCAAAGAGGTATTTAATGAATCTCTAAAAGCTATAGACTGGTCCATCCTAAAAAGACTTCCCCTTAATGATGCAGTTGAACATTTCAAAACACCTTCCTAAGCATTCTTAACTCCCTAGCCCCTCAGCAAACAAAAAGACTAATAAATAACCATGCTCCATGTCTCACCAAATCATGTAAAATTCTAATGAAATTCAGGGACAAAGCATGGACTGCTTGGCTAAAGAATAAAAACTACATAAATCTTCAGTTATACAGACAACTCTACAATCAAACAAAAATCAAATATTGCATGACAAAAAAAATCATACTAGTCCTACATTCAAAATAACCACAAAAACAACCCTAAGAAATTCTGGTCCTCTGTAATGTCACTACTCAACCCAGAAAATAAAAATAATTCCATTCCATACCACAATATACCACCTCTTCAAACAGCCACCAAAGTCAACGTATACTTTATAGAGTCTATATCCAACCTAAAAGTAAACCCAACTCATCCACACCAACTCACTACTTCTAATATCACCAATACTAACCTCTACACACTGCACACATTACACACACACACACACACACACACACACACACACACACACACACACACACACACACACACACACACACACACACACACACACACACACAGCCAACCCCTTGCTTGCAACCAAAAATCAATCCATCCTCAGCTTACTTTTCAGTCCATTCCTTTATCTCAAAAAAAAAAAAAAAACTACTACAAAAACTGACACCTTGTCAACTTCAGCAGACCGCCCCCACCAAAATATCTAAAGCTTGCCATAGAAGCAATAGTATTCCCTGTTAAAATCGTAATTGATAGATCCATAGCTGAATCACATGCCCCTAACCTATGGAAAAGATCATACATTATCCCTTTACATAAGGGAGGAAACTCCACTGACATCACAAACTTTGTCCTATAGCAAAATTGTCCCCCCCCTCTAAGATTCTAGAAAAATGTGTGCACCTTCAACTTCTCCACCATCTGACACACAACCTACTTTCCACACTCAACATGGCTTTAGACCTGCATACAGTACCTCAACAGCCTTGTTATATTTCATGGACTCTGTCAACAAATCCAGTGGCACTGGCAAACTAGTATCTGCAGTATTTCTAGATTCATCAAAAGCATTTGACATGGGATCTCACCCCAAACTCCGCAAAGAGCTTTCCAGTATTGGTCTATCCTCTTCCTCACTTCATTGGTTTTCTAGCTACAGTGGATATAAAATGTGTAAACACCCCTGTTAAAATGCCAGGTTTTTGTGATATTGAAAAATGAGACCACAATAAATAATTTCAAAACTTTTCCCACCTTTAATGTGACCTATAACCTGTACAATTCAATTGAAAAACAAACAAATCTGTTCGGGAAAAAAAAAAAAAAAACATACAATAAGCTGGTTGCATAAGTGTGCACGCCCTTAAACTAATACTTTGTTGAAGCACTTTTGCTTTTATTACAGTATTCAGTCTTCTTGGGTACACACCTGTCAACGATTAAAGAGACTCTGATTAACCCCAAATAAAGTTCAGCTGTCCTAGTAGGATTTTCTTGACACTTACTCAGTTGCCTTCTACAGCAAAAGCCATGGTTTGCAGAGAGCTTGCAAAGCATTAAATGGATCTCATTGTTGAAAGGTATCAGTCAGGAGAAGGGTACAAAAAAATTTCCACAGCATTGGATATACCATGGAACACAGGAAAGACAGTCATCAAAAAGTGGAGAAAATATGGAACAACAGTGGCATTGCAAAGAACTGGACATCCCCCAAAAATTGATGAAAAGACAAGACGAAAACTGGTCAGGGAGGCTGCCAAGAGAACTACAGCAACACTGAAGGAGCTGCAGGAATTTCTGGCAAGTACTGGTTGTGTACTACATGTGACAACAATCTCCCTTATTCTCCATATGTCTGGCCTATGGGGTAGAGTTGCAAGGCGGAAGCCTTTTCTGACACAGAAAAACATTCAGGCCTGGCAAAAATTTGCAAAACAATACATCGTCTCCCAAAAGCATGTGGGAAATGTGTTATGGTCTGATGAGACCAAGGTTGGAGTTTCTGGCCACAATTCCAAAAGGTATGTTTGGTGCAAAAATAACACTTTGCATCCATAAAAGAACACTATCCCCATGGTGAAGCATGGTGGTCGCAGTATCATGCTTTAGGGTTGCTTTTCTTCAGATGGAACTGGGGCTTTAGTCAAGGTGGAGGGAATTATGAACAGTTCCAAATACCAGTCACTTTTGGCCCAAAACCTTCAGGTGTCTGCTAGAAAGCTGAAGATGAAGAGGAATTTCACCTTTTAACATGACAATGGCCCCAAGCATACTTTCAAATCAACAAAGGAATGGCTTCACCAGAAGAAAATTAAAGTTTTGGAATGGTCCAGCCAGAGCCCAGACCTAAATTCAATAGAAAATCTGTGGGGTGACCTGAAGAGGGATTTGCACAAGAGATGCCCTTGCAACCTGACAGATTTGGAGCGCTTTTGCAAGGAAGAGTGGGCAAATATTGTCAAGTCAAGATGTGCCATGTTGATAGACACCGACACAAGAAGACTGAATGCTGTAATTAAATCAAAAGGGGCTTCAACAAAGTATTAGTTTAAGGGTGTGCACACTTATGCAACCAGCTTATTGTACATTTTTTATTTTTTATATTTTTTCCCCTAACAGATTTGTTTGTTTTTCAATTGAATTGTACAGGTTATAGGTCACTTAAAGGTGGGAAAAGTTTTGAAATGATTTATTGTGGTCTCATTTCTTTATATCACAAAAACCTGGCATTTTAACAGAGGTGTGTACACTTTTTATGACCACTGTATCTAGTTCATGGGCAGCAAGCAGTAAAATGGCAGGGCTCTATCTCCCCATATCACATCACCCCTACAGGTGTTCCTCAAGGATCCATCCATGGCCCATTATTATTTAATGTCTTCATCAATAACTTAAATACATGCTCCTGTTAAGGTACTCTAATCCAATATGCAGATGACTCCACTATCATCTGTGCATCAGGGACATTAACTCACCTACAACACATAAAACAACAAGCTTTTTCTCTCATAGAAACATGGCTCTCCAATGCTGAACTCATACTGATCCCCCCCCAAAAAAACAAAGCTAATTTTCTTCACCCACAATCCCCATAGCTCCATCAAAACAAACTTCAAGATCTTTTCAGCCAACAATATTGAATTTGAATTGGTTTAGCATGCCAAACTACTAGGTGTCACAACTGACGATAATCTCAAGTTTGACCTACACATACAAAACAGCATAAAAAACACCAAAACTAGTCATGCTATACAGGAATAAAAACTTCCTCACAGCAGCTGCCAAAATTACACTGGCCAAAACCTACTTCTTTCCCTCACTGTTATATGGGGTCCCAATACTAACTAACTTACAGACCTCGCTTAGAAAAAAAAACTAGAAAGCTGCTATAACAAAATTGCCAAATTAGCTATAAACACAACCCCTCTAACACATCACTGTAAAGCCCTACATTCCCTAAGATGGCTTGAACTCCCTCTCCACCTCCAATATGTACAATGTCCTATGGTTTACAAAATCATCCACAACCCAATAGCTTGTCCTGCTCTTAGCCAATTAATCAACTTTTATATCCCAAATAAACATCTCAGATCTGAAGACAAACATCTCCTCACAACTTGTAAACCTAACAAAATCCCAGGCCTAAGCCTTTACACCTGGTCTGTGGCAAAACTATGTAACTCCCTTCCTTTAACTATCAAAACTGCTACTAACCAGCACTCATTCAAAGCCTCTTTAAAAGCATACTTCAACAAAGCTTGGATTTGCTCCTGTATGAGCCCAGGCTGAGGTACTCTTATAACTTTTTCTACCTCTACTTTGTCTATACCCACTACTAGCTTACCCTACTCTCACTTCCTCTACACATACTCCCCTGAGGTTACATTCATACATTTTCCACATCTATTCCTACTATCTCCTCTGTCACACCCTACCCTTCTCTACTTGTACTATCCTACACCTTCACCATATAATGTGTTACCATATTTCATGACCTTTAGAATATTATTAATTGTTATAATAATCACCTATTGTGTAAATAATGCTGTATATTCTGATTATCAGGCTTTCCATATAATTTATTCTTAAACAATATGAATTTATTATTTCTGTTGAGTTTTTATTCTGGCAAACTAATGTGTAATTTTTCAAATTTTGTGCTTGAATGTTATGACTTTATTATGTCTGTTAAGTTCTCATTCTGACAAACTAATGTGTTATTTTCATATTTGTGCTAAAATGTTATGACTTTATGTCTGTCTAGTTTTTCGTTCTGTTAGCCATATGTATCCAGAGCTTTTCTCCCAGCGCAGCCACGGAAAATGGGTACCTCATGACTCATTTGGACTTTCCCGGTAAACAAATGCCAAATAAATAAATGTTTTGGAGCTATACATTTATATGGAAGAAAGGGGAAAAGGTGGACATAAAGAATTGGAGATCATTAGTTTTAAATAATGTAGATTATAAGATTTTTTTATGAAAATCATGGAGAAAAGACTAAAAAATAAAGTAAATAAAATATTAGAAGGACAATATTGGGGAAAAGAGGAAAAGAATGTCAAGAATGATTAATAATAATGAGAGAAATTGTAGATGATATAATGAATAGGAAAACTGAAGTTAAAATCATGGCAAGTGATTTAAACAAAGTAGTGGTGAATGGCTGGATAAGTCAAGAAATAGATATGTCAAGAAATAGATATAAGTTCTGGATTAAAAATTAATGAAGCTAAAACTAAAGGTAATAGTGGTAAATTATATACCCACACAAGAACTAGTTCAGTAAGTTCCATATTTATGAAGACATGATAAAATGAAATGCTTAGGAGTATGGATTAAAAATGATTCCAGTGTGGCAGCTAAGGATACGTGGGAGGAGACTAAACAAAAGATAATACAAAACTAAAAAAAACTCTGCTATACAGATATGGGTAGTTAGATACAAGCAGATAAAATGTTTTTAGTCCCTTTAGTCTTATGCATAGGTCAGGCATATTTTTAGCAACCAGAGAATATGTTGTGGATAGCAATTAATAAAGAGATGAAGGATTTTATCTGGGAGGCAAAGACAACAAGAGCCAAGTGGGATTCAATAATTCTTCCAATAAAAAAGGCAGATTGGGATTACCCAATTTGAAGGGGTATTTCAGAGCTACCACAATTAAGGCTCCAATACATAGCACAAGCAGAAACCTATAATTCAAAGTGGAGGGAGATAATGATGAAATAGGGGGAAGCTTAAAAAAACAAGAAGAGACTGGAATTTTGAATGCAGATCTTAAAGGAAAAGGAAAATAACAATAATCATACAGAATGTTATATTCATAAAGTATCAGAAAGTATTCTAAGAACTAAGCCAACACAGGAATAAAGGAGATTCTGCCAATACAGACAATAGGCAAGAAGAGGACCCTGGAATTTATTTGAAAAAATTGGCAATGGAACCAAGGCATTGGGAGCAAATAAACAGAGAGAGAAAGGTAATAGAATGGAAAGATGCCAAGAATTTATTTGGACTGCAGGTTAGAGATTGCCTTCCATATCAAAGATTGCTAGCAGATTGTAGGCAAACAGAAAGAAATGGCAGGGTTCTAAACAGAAGACCAGCACTGTTAGAGTTTTTAGTAGAATCTAGAACAGAAACTTCTGTTAAAAAGGAATGACTAGTAGAGCATGTAAAATATTGCACAATAACTATAATAATCAATCAGAGGAGGTTAGAAATGATTGAGAAGCGATACTGGATAAGCAATTCACAAAGAAACAATGGGAGGATATATTTATGCATGTCTCCCAAATATGCAACAAAATATAGAAGCTTTAGGATTTTTGCTTGGAAATGTTTACATAGGTATTTTTATACTCCAGGGAATTTTTCCTCAGGTAGACAGCAAATATTGAAGGTGTGATGGAGAAGAAAGAGATAACTGGGAACATATTTTCTGGGAGTGTAATGAGTTGACAGACATTAAAGATTCCCTGCAGATTACTCTATCAGAGATACTGGGTGATGAAAATTGGTGTATCTAGGAAATTATTTTTCTGAGCTATGATACAGAATCAGAATTGCCTAGACATAGTAAGGCCTTGCTGAGTCTAATTATGGTGTCTGCCAAAAAAAAGCAATTACTGGAAAATGGAAATCAAAGTCTAAGCCAACTGTATTAGAAGTAGTGAATATAGTAACAGAGGTAAAACAACTAGAATTGGGATTTTTAGAAAAGGGTAGGAGCAAATTGCATAGGAAAAATGAGAATTGTGGGAAAAGTGCATACAAGGGAGGAACAATGTTTAAAAGAAGGCAGGATTTGAATGAGATATGTAATGTTTGACTGACAATGATTGGGTAGATTATAAGTGAAGTATAATGTTTGCAACTAAAATTATATCAGTATGGTTTATGATATATATAATACTTGCAACTAAGATTATGTTAATATGGTTTGTTTTCTTTTATATAAATGTATGATTGGCTATATCATAAGTGATAATTTAATAAAGATGTTGCTTGTTTAAAAAAAAGAAAGAAATATTACAAGTGGTATAAGACAAGGATGTCCAGATAACATTATTTTATTTGCATGTGTTAGATATATATACATCATTAAGAATAGCATAACATAGGACTATAGAAGGAATTAAAGTACCGATTATGTCTTCTTATGTGGATGATATAGACTTCATGACAAAAAAAGAATAGATGGAGGTAGCTGTTAAGCAGCTTAAATAATATCTGAGGGTGAAAGATCTGAGTATAAATAGGGACAAAAGTAAAGGTCTAGGAATAATAGGTAAAATAAGAAATATTCAGTTTAATAGGTAAGAAATAGAACTATTAGGTATAAAATTTGGTACTGACCTAGTTAGAATTCAACAATGAGATAATATAATACAAAAATGAAGGAATATATGTTTATTTTGGAGGACATGCAAGTTGTCATATACAAAGAAAGTACAGGCTAAGGCATCTGGATATGGAAAATTTTGCAATACAAAAAATAAGAAAACAAAGAGGAAAAGTAGAAAAGAGGATTAGTAATGGAGAAGTTAAAAAAATAGAAAATGAGGTTATGGATTACCTACCAAAATGAAGGATTCAGTGTAGAAAATCTAACTCTGATGACATCATAGCAGGATAGAGCTATAAATCCCCAAATTAAGTAGAAACCAGTAAAGTGAGAAACTTCTGATCATTGCCATATGAAGATACTTTGTAGCCTTCCATAGGAAACCAATGCAAAAATCCAGATGGAGTCACACAGCAAGAGAAGGAACATGAAACTGTGACAACTTTGACGCAATCAATGTTGTGAAGTGATAGGTAATTGAGTTCCCATATGAAAGATCAACGGATGACACAGGATGAAACTGAAGAGAATGTGGAACACTAAGATGCTGTGGAACTTTTTTTAGACAGACCGCAGGAAATGGAGAACAAAGAATGTGCCCTCAGTTTAGAAGAAAATGATCTAAGAGAAGAGTTGCTTGATTTAATAAGGGGTGGCGTAAGCCACAAAACTCTGGGCTAGGCTTATAAATGCCTTAGGGCAGATAGCCTAGTATAAACCTATGAACCTATGAACCTATGATCCTAGAGATGGACAGACATATTAAGATCAATGAAATAAATAGACTACAGAAAGTCAAAAAAACTCAAAAGTTAGAAGTTTGATAAAATAAATGAACACAGTAATTAGGACTGTTCACAGAAATTCATGCAATATAACAGAAGTAAATAGGATATATTACTGTGCAGCAAAATTAATAACAGATAAAGTCTTACCACAAAAACACAAGGCAGTAAGGGAAAGGAAGGGGAAAAACAAATGCCACCATGGAAGTATTGAAAAGAGAAAATTATAAAGCAATTAAAACAAGAAACACCACTGTGAGAAGAGTATAGAAGAGGGAACAGATCAACAAAAATACTCAAAGACAGACGTGATAAAAGCAATGAGCAGTATCAGAACAGATCAGGATCTATTGTGCACTATTACAAATAATAAACTAACAATATCAGCACAGGCAGAAAAACTTAGATGATGTGCAGATAAATATAAAGGAAGAGTACATAATAAGCAATTTATTAATGACCCAAAAAAGTTTTATAGAGAATTGGGAAACAAGGTAAAAGGAATTGAAACACCACCAAAAAGAAAACAATAGATACATTTTGGAGAAATATCTATGAAGATCTTGTGTAACATAACAAAGATGCTGAAAGGATAGAAGAAGTAAAGGAAATAAGAAGTTCAAATGTACAGGATATGAAATGGGATGAAGTAACAGCCAAAGAAATTGAAACAAAGTTAAGAAAAGCTCCAAACTGGAAAACCCCAGGCCTAGATGCAGTACCTAACTTCTGGCTAAAAGTATTAATATCTTTACATGAAGATTTTGCCATGAGTAAGAATTATTTATATGTGCACCCTGAACAGACACCAACCTGGTTAACAACAGGAAAAACAATACTCCTACTTAAAAGTGAACCTGCAAGTTATCCTAAAAAAACATTAGACCAATAACTTGCCATCTGAAGATATATAAACTACATACTGGAACTGATGCTGACAAGAAAAAAACTCAGTCATGGCAACAGAACAAAAGTGTAACAAAAGAAAGTCATATGGAACAAATCTTCATTTGTTGTTAAATAAAGTCATAATGGAGAACTGTACAAAAGGGGAATAATTTAAGTATGGCATGGATAGACTACAAAAAAAGCATGTGACTGCATCCCATATTCATGGATAAAAGAATGCTTAAAATGTAGATGATACACCCTACAATGATTGATTACATTACAGCGACCATGAAACAATGGCAAACAACTTTATAGTTAAGCTGTAATAAAGGACAAATTATTCCAGAGATAAAAATTCAAAGGGGGATAATACAGGGTGATTCTTTTTCACCGCTGCTCTTTTGTCTTGCACTTAACCCATTAAGCTGTTAGGTCATGGCTAAAATTTGGCTCCCAGAAAACAACAAAATGTAAAGACTTCTCATCTTCTTTTTGTGGATGATTTAAAACTGTATAGTTCATCAGATCAGAAACTGAAAGCACAACTACAAGTGGTGGAAACTTTTTCAGATGATATAAGAATATCACTTGGTCTTGATAAATGTATAAAAGCAACCTTTAAAGCAGGAAAGCTTCAACGCCCAGAAAAAATCAGCCTGGGACAGGAATATGATATAAAAGAAATGGAGCAAGACAGAGTATATAAATATTTGGGAATTGATGATGGATCAACAATAAAACATGAACAAATGCGAATAAATCTTAGTAAGGAATATTTTAGAGGACTAAAATTAATACAGAAAATAGCACTGACATCTAGGAACAAAGTCCAATCTATAAACCAATTTGTTCTTCCTGTCCTAACTTACAGTTTTGGAGTACATGACTGGCCCAAAAGGTGTTGGATCGATTGGACTGGAAAACAAGGAGGCTCCATGATTATGAAATGATTTATAAAAATCAGTGTATATCAAGACTATGTATTCCCCATTCTGAAGGAGGTTTGGACCTCTTCAAAACTGATTACATGTATAGATATGCAATTGTAGGACTGAATATATATCTGCTGACCTCACAAGACCCAAACATAGTAAAAGTTTTAAAACATGAGAAGAATAAGTCCAATATGTCTTCCCTGCTTAGTTTAGCAGTAGTATATTGGTGTCAAGCAGGAATGGAAATCAAACCAGAAGTAGATAAAAATCAGGATGTGCCAAAAATGAAAGAAAGAATATAAGTTGAAGGATCAGATGAGAAGTCAATAAATGTGTAAGATGCATAAATATAGTTGCAGGTATAGAAAACTCTTGAAACAACCACATATTGATCAGGATCAAATACAGGAATGGTTAAGGAGAGGTGAATTTAAACCAAAAGATGAAAGGTTAATATTGGTGGCCCAAGATAGTGGACTCCATACACATTGGTTTACAAAGTCCATTGAACATGGAGAAACAGACAAATGCAGGTTTTGTAAAACAAAATTGGAAACAGTCACACATCATGCTGCTGTGTATGATACACTAATGGCTGAGGGCCTGTATACAGAAAAGCATAATAATGTGGCAAGACTGTTGCATAGGGATTGTGCAAACATTACAATACTGAAGTAGCCAAAAAGCATTGGAAACATTAGCCAGAAAGCACTATAGAAAATGATAAGGTTTATATCACACAGCAGCATCCATTACCAACAGTTCAAAAAATAGATGTTAGAAAATCAGATATAGTAGTCCATGAAAATAAGACAAAAGTAGCACCGATCATTGAAATCGCCACACCCAGTGACCACAGTGTCTTATGTACAGAAAGACACAAAGTCATGAAATACCAGGATTTGCAGACAGAAATAAAACCAATGTAGAAGGATACCCAGAAAGTTCCAATCGTAGTAGGCACAATGGGTCTTATAAAAAAGAATTTACAATCATACTTAGATATGCTACTGATACATATAACTCCATATGAATTGTAAAAGGAGTCAATATTGGGCATATTGCAGGTGCTGCAAAGAGCACTCGTGGCTAAAATCAAAGACTGAAACAATACTAATTTCATGAACTTTAATCAGACTTTGACTTATGAATG
The DNA here is from genome assembly GCF_019279795.1 of Protopterus annectens. Lineage (NCBI taxonomy): Eukaryota > Metazoa > Chordata > Ceratodontiformes > Protopteridae > Protopterus > Protopterus annectens. Next base: position 720,630,388 of record NC_056741.1, on the reverse strand, counting down.
GGGTCCATTCCCGCCATGGTATTAGAAACCCAAAAGACTTGGAGGAATTAAAAAAGAAAGTAAATTTAATAATTTCTCTTCTCTTTTCTTGGGTAACATTGCATATCTCGTGAACGTGTTTATGATTCCTGCAAAGTATGAAAATAATTTAACAACTATTGTGCTTTCATTTATATGGGGATCTAGATTAAACCCAGTGAAAAGAGGGGTACTATATGTTAAAGAAAAGGAAGAAAGATTGGATTTGGTTAACCCAGTGGTTTATGCAGCATCACTGAATTTATATAAAGTGTTAACATGGTTAAAAGAAGAAAATAAATCGTTGATAAGTATAATAATGAAAAAATATACAAGAAAATATGGTATATGATGAGTAAATTTAAAAGAGGCAAAGAATGTGTAAATGGAGAAATAAGAGAGTACAAAGAAAAAAAATTGTTATGGAAAATAAAGATAGGTGATATAGAAGAGAATAGGAAAGAAAGGTATTCAGATATAATGAATAAGTATTATTGTGTATATCCATGGAAAAAGCTGGAGCATGAAAAAAATAAAAGCTGTAAAAATGAAATTAGAGTGGTGCAAAAACGTAGAATGTGAAGATTTTCTATGGAGATTATCAATAAAGAAGTCACCAGTAAAAGCGAAATATGCCATATAAAAATTAGAAGAAAGAATATGTAATTATTGTGGTGAAGTTGAAACAACAGAATATTTTTTTTAAGATGTAAAAGGGTAAAGAAATTGTGGGAAAAATTATGTGAACATAATGTTGTGGGAGGTATTAAAAGAATGAAGGATAGAAATATGGATAAGTTAGAATATGGTTATTATGGTAATAAAGGAGGACAAGATGCAAAGAAAATAAAAAGATATTTTATATGAAATTGACTATATGGAAAGAAAGACTGAGTGAGATAAAATTTAATGGGAACTGGATATTGTTAGAAATATTTAAAAACAATATGATTCTTGTTGTGGAAAATAGTGAGGGGGACAATGAATGTAAACAAAGAAAGTGGAAAATAGTTGGGGGGACAATGAATGTAATCAAAGAAAATGGAATGTATGTACACATTTAGATAAATAATGGAAATGAGGGCAAAATTATATAAATTATTGTAAATAATGTATAACATATAAATGTTTTAAGTATTGTAAATATATTATATATATGGTAATTAATAAAGAACCCCTACTCCTTGAAGGATTGTTTTTGAGGTAGTCACTAGGTGACACTAGAGGGCTGCTACCAGTAATCACTGAATCTAAGCTGAAGGCCATGAGTGGAGATGACAAGGAGAGAATTCATAAGGAAAATTATGCATTGCGAGTGAATATGGTGGCTGGCATCAGGTGGTCTGGATTACCCTGTCTTACAAAAAATGATGGATGAAGAAGAACCAGAGGAGTCAAAAGCCATGCAGTGGAGTGTGATGATGGACAAAATATTTGGTGATGAGGAAACAACAGAAAGTAAGAGGGATGCCATAAACAATATGGTTGGACAGAGAGTACATCTGGTCAGTAGTGTAACTGGTTTTGAGGCTATACTCTGTGTTTGGCTACAGGAAGATGGAAAGAGAGTGATAAACAGAGCAGTGTTACCAGAGCAAACACACATGCAGCAGCAGTAGTATCAGGTTGCAGTGAAAGACTGCAGAAAGAAAAGGATGTGTAGGTGGAGCAGAACATGCTTCTGAACTGTACAAATTTTCACAGAATGTCCAGATATTTGCCTCATATTTTTGGCCTGTTTTCCATAAAATTGTGGTTTTCTGGCAAATTATTGGCAAATCATTAAAGACTGAAGTTAGAAAAGAATGACAGGCATTTGCGTTTCAGATTTCATACCCTTCAGAAAATTCATGCAAATGCAAAACCCTGTCATTCTATCAACTTTCCAAGTTTGTAAGAACAATATTTAAATTTGTCCCTAATTTAGGCCTTTGTCCCACTTTTATTTATGGCTGTGTCCAGATTTCTTGCTCTACTAAGTTGAGAGGTATGCGGCAGAGAGACTGGAGCTGATGAGAGCTAGAGGAAACCACCTGTAGTGAGAGTGAAAATAAGGGTTGGACAGCAAATAAACAAGTAATGTGTTTTACACAACATTGTTATGCCCTTAGGATTTGGTTTGTGTGATATTAGGGCATTAATACACAGAGGAACTGAACCTTTCTGTGAAATAAAGTTTAATACATTACACTAGCAAAAACAAATGTTAAAGAATGTGAAAGAAGAAGTAATATTATCTCCTTGGAAGGACTAGGTTTATCAAAATCTGAATGTACAGTTCTGGTTTTCTAGCCAAGCAGTGTTATAGTAACTGATTTGTTAGCTGTTTAAACATTCCTTAGACTCTCCTTGCTGATTTCTGTTTTAAACATATTTTTAGTGTCTCATTTCTGCTCTGTTAAATATGTTCTAGTGTTTTCTACTGAAACTAGGGTAGGTAGTAGCTGTAGCATAGTCCAGATACAGGTTTGCTGTATCTGGGTCTCTTTGTAGTGGATGTTTGTTCTGAGCACGTTTTCCAGGCCATCTTGAATTGGAAGGGGCCTTTATGCACTCTAGTGAGAGAATTTTGTTGATTAGATCTTGTCTGGTTAAGGGTGGTTAGTCTAGGGCTTGGCATAAGCATCCTCATTGGTCCTTTTGAACCTTCTTACATTTTTTTTCAAGTTTTTAGCTTTGGGCATTTAAGCCCTGCATTTGAACAGGTTTCTGCTAGTTTCCACGTTGCACAGCATTGCACACTGCCATGCAATTTTGCCCCATAGCTGGACAGATTACTTCAACATTTTTTTCCTTTAGTTACAGCTGTAGCATATTAGTATAGCCCTCATCTTTAGTACTTTCCCAGTCAAAAAATACTGCTAGTGACCTGAAACCAATTAAAGTACCATTAAAAAAGAAAACCCAGGTAGAAATATCCATCCACTGAGCACCTCTTTGATCGATCCTGAAAAGCCCCCCTAGTGACAACAGCCTTCAGCCTAGTATTATGGATAGTTGGATCACACTTGTTTCTCCTGACAACCTTGTTGACTTGGTCTCTTGAGGCAGTGTAGCAATTGCATCATGTACACGACAACCCTCTACTAATAACTCACTCTAGTACAGAGTGTGAGAAAGGTATCTACACCAAGAATCTTTAAATCCATGCTCCCTCGCACTCAAAACAGTAACACAGATGAGGTTGTCAACCCACTCAGAACTACACATGCACATAGCACCACTTCTCATACATATAGTACAGGTCCAACACAAAAAAACAACATATGCTGAGGTTCTCTCAAAAAAACTACTGTGGCACCAGAAACCTCCAAAATACAAGACTGCAACTACTAACACAGTTCCCACAGCACCCATGACACATAGCAACACCAGTGTCTTGACTACAAAGCCTGTAAGGCGTAACACTCAAAAAACAAATTTTCTAGTCATTGGAGACTCATTAGTGAGACATATGGATGCCCCACTCACAAGGTTGGACAAGGAGAAAGCTACAGTCAGCTTCCTGTCTGGTGGCAAGATTTGTCAGATCACGCATGCACTCAGGTCTCTAGTAACAAGTACCATTATGACTCTTTCATAGTTCATGTTGGAGTGAACGACCTGAGATGTACTTCACTGGACTATATGAACAGACACATGATTGAGCTGTCTTAGTATGTGTCCCAGGCAGGTATGTGCCTAGCCTTGAGCAGCATGCACCCTCACCTAGAATGATGCCACAGTATAAAAAAAAGATGATTGATTTCAATAATTGTCTTAGTTTTTGGTGTCATTCAAAGGAGATCCAGTTCCTGTTAGCCTGGGAAGCCATGGCTGGCAAACCTCACTTCTTTGCCACAGACAGTTTGCACCTGGCACCTCTAGGCTTTTGAGTGTTGGCAAAGGCTCTTGCCTCTCCCATAGTGCTTTTTTAGGTAAAGTCTTGAAAACAACCTTACCAACGTAAACTTTTCCAGTCATAACAAAATAAGGGTCATGCTGCTAAATGCTTAAATCAAAAACTGCACACCCTGGAAGCACTTCTATCACTGGAAGATGTTGATGTCTATGCAGTCACAGAAACCTGGTTTAAGACCTTAGACAGCACCCTGGCCTTGCAAGGCTACAATACCTTCCACACCTTCAGACAGCAAAATGAACATGTGAGAATCATAGGAGGTGGTGTTTCTAGCTATAGAGATAAATTCACCTCCCATCTAGTTATACTGGCCAATTCCATGGAGTTACTCCAAGTTCAGGTTATAGTCGGTAAGACCCCCATTCAAGTCACAGATAGTTATAGATCCCATGTCATGGGTCATGATGTGCATGAAGCCTACTTGACCAAACTAGAGACAATCCAAATATTACCGAACACTCTAGTTATGGGGAGATTTCAATTATCCTGCCATCAACTGGGAAACCTACTCTAGTCCAAACCCACTAGCACAAAAGTTCCTTGACTTTGCTTACTCAATTGCCCTGAAACAAATTGCTCATACCCCGAAAAGAGGAACAAACATACTAGATCTGGTCCTCACTAACATGTCTAGTGGATGCACTACCACAACTGTTGGACCCTCATTAGTTAAATCTGACCACAAAGCAGTCACCTTCGAGCTGGCACTAAGACCAGACTCCCAAAGGGTGAAATCAGGCAAAAAAATTCACCAAGGCAAACTATACCCTTCTAGGTGAAGGTATAAATACATTCAGATCCTTACCCCCAGCTGGAAGTGGTAAGTATACCAAAACTTATGCTAAAGCCCTGTACAACCACTTGCATAAGTATATAGACTCAGCTGTACCAAACAGAATCAAAACCAGAGCCTCAAGTAAAAACAAGCTGCCATGGTGGACATCCAGCATTAACAAACTTTACAATAAATGCAAAATGTTGCTGTCTGTGAAAACGAAGGTGAGACCCTAACAATGGAAAAACACCCTCTTCAGCCTCAACAGGCAAATAAGACAACTTGTCAAATCTTCTAAGGGCCACTTTGAGAAAAACTTAGCTAGCACAGCCAAGGATAACCATAAGGCCTTTTACAGCTACTTAGGTAACCTAAAAGTTAGGACCCAAGCATGTGCAGAATTAGTGACCAATAGTATCACACACACTGATCCCACAGAGATAGCTAACCTGCTATCAGATAGGTTTGTCAAAAATTTCACTCCCCTATCCCCTCCAAATCTATCAGAAAACTTGCCCCAAACTCCCCACCCACCCTACATTTCTGAAGAACAGGTCATCAAAGCCTTGTCCAAGGCAAATAACACAGCCTCTATGGGACCAGATGGCATCCCATGCTATCTTCTAAACAGGCTAAAACATGAACCAACACCACCATTAAGTACCCTTTTCAGTCATAGTCTATCCACAGGCTTTGTTCCTGTGGAATGGAGAACAGCAACAGTTATTCCCCCCCACAAAGGGGGCCTAGCAACAGACCCAGGGAATTACAGACCCATAAGCCTGACCAACCTCATCTGTAAGGCCATGAAACGTATCATTATGGACCTCATAAATAAAGACATAGGCAACCTCCAAACCCTAGATCCTACCCAATTTGGCTTCATCAAGGGCAGAGCCTGCCTGTTACATCTTATGGATTTTTTTGAAACTGTAACCATGGCCATTGATGAGGGCAAATCTGTGCACACAGCATACCTCGACTTGGCAAAGGCTTTCAACACAATCCCACACTCAGACATTACCAATAAACTTAGCAAACTGAATGTAAACCCCTTCATTGTAAGATGGGCTGCTAACTGGCAAGTGAGCAATTCCACATCAAGCAGCAGACCTGTTTCCAGCGGGGTGCCATAGGGGTCAGTGCTGGGCACCCTACTGTTTGGTATATACTTCTCAGAAGTTTAGGTCAAAACTAAGGGGTTGTGGCTGACCAAGTTTGCAGACGACTGCAAACTGTGTGCAAATAATGAATCCCCAATTGATGTCAGTATACTCCAGGAGGGTCTTACACATACCAATGACTGTTGTTTTAGTCACGGTCTCAAACTGAATGCAAAGAAATGCTTCATCATTACCTTCAGCACAAACAATGTCCCTTCTCACTATCAAATCAACAACAATACCCTAAGTACCCACAAAGTGGTAAGGGACTTGAGTTCACAAGCTGACCATGACCTTAACTTCAACTACACTGTGTCAACTGTAGTAAGGAAGGCTTTCTATGTAGCACACTTGATTAGTAAAGGCATCATGTTAAGAGCAAAAGAGGTTATAACCCCTCTATACTCGGCACTAATCCAGCCCATAATTGTGTATAATGCCCTATTCGGCATGTACCGTACAAAGCACCTGCAGCAATTGGAAAGACCTCAGCAGTTTCTAGCAAAGTAGATTAAGGGACTCCAGCACATACCATACACAGACCAACTTAAGTCCTTGTCACTTTACTCTGTGTCATATAGATGTCTTAGGGGAGACTAATGTCTGGCTTACAGAGCAATCTCAGACCCAAAACTAATGAACTTGCTGCATATCCATAAATCAAACGAGACTAGAACTAGACATTCCAGGGACCTAAATGTGGCCTACGACTTAAATAGGACATACTGGAGGGACAGATTTATCTCCCAGTGAATAGGCTACCTATTCATGTGAAACAGAGCACCTCTATGACACTGTTCAAATGTTACCTGGACGATGGATGGAGCACCATAAATTCGTACCAAGAATAATGCCCATAACCTTCCTGGACATGGGCAGTCATTACTAAATGCAATCTTGGATATTAACTAACCTTTTTATGGCATTACATTGGGATGAAACGGCTAGGCTTGAAATGACCTCTGGATCGATAGCCTAGTAATCCCCTATGATGCTATGATCCTATAAGAAATCTGTTGTTAGAATTTAGAATGATTGAGATAGAACAAAATGAGGTAAAAATATTTTTTTCTAAGCTTATGTCAGGATGTGCAAGATATTAAAAAAGTTGTGGATAACAGAAAAGTATGGACTGGGAGATGAGAAGTTTATATAAGTTTAAAAATAGAAAATAGTAAGTTGTAGTATGTGCTTAATGTGATAAAAAGGGAGTGATAAGTACTGGAGCAGTTGTAAGCATACTTTTTTTCTGTGGAGGTGAATCAGATTTAATCTAGGAATGTACAAGAACGTTCACAGGCTTATAGGTTTCTACTAGGCTAATGACCACTAATGTCTTTATAAGCCTAGCCATGCAACACAACCCAGTTTTGTCTCCAAGTACCTTGGACACCTATATTGTGGGGTACATTAGTAAAGTCGTAAATAAGGGTTATGAGGGGGTATGTTAGTTGGGGATTAATTTACTTACTGTCAACCTCTGTCCGTCAGAGACATGGGGTCAGATCAGGGGTGAATCTGTGATTTCCCATCTGATGATCAAGGTTTTGTTTGAATAGGGTCAGGGATGAACTCTCCTTCAAGTGGCTGGGGAGCTTATAACATTGTGCAGGGATCATTTGAGACACATATTGGTCTCTCCAGCATGTACTATTTATGTCGCAGGCAAAGTTCAGGTCCCTGGATCTAGTGGTTCTGGTGCTGTTTGTATTGTGGGTGTGCAAGACAACCATTAGAGCTGGATCTGAGGATGCCTTAGATGCCAGGCATAGATTGCCTCTCAGTAACCAGTGGGAGACTGAGTACAAAGATATGGCCTTAAGGCAATCTGTGCAGGACAGGGTATACATACTCTGGATTCTCCTGGTAAGGAAACTTTGAGAGCTTTTCAACTATGAATGGAAAACAGCCACCATTATTCCCTTGCACAAAGATGGTGCTTCCACTGACCCCAGGAACTATAAACCTATTAGTCTGACTGGCCTTATCTGCAAGGCCATGGAGCGAATCATCATGGACCTTATCAAGAATGATATACGTAATCTCCAAACACTTGACCCTAAACAGTTTGGATTTATCAAAGGGAGATCATGCCTGCTAAATCTGGTGGACTTCTTTGAGATAGTCACCAAGGTCCCAGATGAGGGAAAATCTGTGCATACAACCTACCTAGACTTAGTCAAGGCTTTTGACACTATATCTCATTCGGGCATCATTGACAAACTCACCCAGCTAGGTATCAACCTTTATATAGTTAGGTGGGTCACTAACTGGCTCACTGATAGAACACATACAGTCAGAATAGGAGAATACACATCCAGCAGCAGACCTGTAACCAGTGGTGTTCCACAGGGATCAGTCCTGGGACCTCTACTGTTTGGAATCTATTTCTTCAAAGTACAAGCAGAAACTAAAGGTCTGCGGCTGACAAAGTTTGCTGATGACTGCAAACCGGGAGCTGTCATAGAAGCTCCAAATTATATCAACATCCTACAAGAGGGTCTTATACAAACAGATGACTGGTGTGAAAGTCTTGGCCTTAAACTCAATGCAAAAAAATTGTATTATCATCCCTATCAGTGAGAATGATGTTCCTGCTAACTACCACGTCAACAGCAACACCTAAGTATGCACTCAGTGGTGAGAGACCTGGGCACACAGGTTGACAGCAACCTTACCTTTGATCACCATGTCTCCACAATGGTAAAAAGGACATTCTATATTGATCATCTCATAAGTAAGGGCATTTCCTCCAGAAAAAAGAAGTTATAACCTCCCTGTACTCTTCCCTCATCAGGCCAATGATTGAGCACAATGCCCCTATTGGTAGGTACCTTTCCAAGCAGCTACAGCAATTGGAGAAACCATAAAAGATCCTCACAAGGAAAATTCAAGGTCTTCAACATCTGTCCTATGTGATCATCTGAAATCACTGTCACTTTATTCTGTTTCATACAGACTACTCAGAGATGATCTCTGCCTTGCTTCATATCTGCAAGTCTAATGGTATACTGGTTACTTGCTCTAAAGACCTTAAACCTGGTATGTGCCATTAATCGAACCTGCTGGAGGGACAGATTTGTCTTCCACAGGTTACCACACCTTTGGAATAGACTCCCACTTCAGGTCTAACAGAGCTCCTCATTGGCCCTCTTCAAATGCAATCTGGACGATTGGATGGGTAACCATAAATTCACCCTGGGTGTTCCACCTATTTCCCTCTTGGACACGTGGATTAGGTGCTGATCATGGAAATAAGGGTAGAACTTGGCTAGGCTTGTAAGGGCCCTAGGGCCATTAGCCTAGTAACTTCCTATGATCCTATAATACTATTGCAAGTGCCCGGTTAGGTACATGACAAAGGGGGCATTGTATTTGATAGGGACTGTGTACAGTAGTACTATTACTTCCTTGGACATGGATGCCATACTCCTACTTATGAGTTGGGTGAGAAAGAATGATTTTCTTACCATCTTGGGTACATGCTGGTCAAAGATCAGATTACTGTCTGCATATGCTCTCAGATCCCTAACTACTGGGTCAACTGTTTAGGGTGTTTTATTGATTAATTAATTAGCTTGGGTGGACAATTTCCCTAAGGGCATTATGATTCATGTCTTCTCGTTGAGTTTTAATTCATGGTTTTGGCATCAGTCTTCTGTATATCTTGGTCCATTTTCTAGGATGCCAATGTCATAGGGGAATCTATGACAGCTCTCAATTAACAGTCATCTGTAAACTTGGTTATCCAGATGCCTTCGGATTTAGACTTGACTTCTGAAAAGTAGATGCCAAACAGGAGCAGGCCCAACACAGAGCCCTGGGGTACTTCATTGGTGACCTGTCTGCTGGTGGAGGTGGTCTCACTGATCCTGACTTCTTGGGTCCTATTTGTGAGCCAGTCAGCAATCTGGTGAGCTATGTTGGGATTTATGCCTAGTTCTGAGAGTTTGTCAATAATACCTGAAAGAAGTATTGTACTGAACTCTTTGGCCAGGTGAATGTAGATAGTATGTTCTGTTTTCTCCTCATCCAAATCCCTTGTGACCCTCTTGAAGAAGTCTACCAGGTTGAGTAGGCAAACCTTTCCCTTAACAAAGCCAAACTGGAATGGATGCAGTGTCTCTAGTTTGCCAATGTCATTGTTGATCATTTCCATGATAAGTCATTCCATGGTTATGCATATTAGACCTGTCAGACTGAGGGTCTGTAGTTCCCAGGGTCAGCTGATGACCCACCCTTATGAAGAGGGATGAGTGTTGCAGCCCTTCATTCACATGGCATGTAACCTGTTTTGAGGGTGTAGCTGAAAAATGCCTCAAGTGAGCCTGCTAGGTCATGTTTTAGGCTAATTAGGAGGCAACCAGGATATCGTCAGGGCCCATTGAAGCAGTGTTTTTCCTTAGCGATCTTCACCAGGGCCTGCTCCCTGTTGATAGTTGGAGGGATATGCTAGAATGAATAGTACTGGGGGTAGTGGGGAGGATGTGGGGGGGGGTGAAGTTGTGGACAGTGTGGAGAGTTTAGGCATTCCAGAAAAAAAACTGCAAACCATGTTATAGGAAATGTGGAAGTGAAAAGCATTTTTCGCTTGACTGACTACTAATTAATGAAGAAAGAGAAAGTAAAGAAAATGTGTGTGTATGTGTGTGTGTGTGTGTGTGTGTGTGTGTGTGTGTGTAGTGGGGACAAGTTCTTATACAAAATAGGGTGAAAGAGAATAATGAAAGTATGGAATGCAGGGAGGTGAGGAACTACAAGGTGAAAATATAGAAAAAGATGCACTACATGAAGTCCAGAAACTAATACATGAAAAAGAAACATGTGGAAATGGAAAGCAGGTTCGTGAAATTAGAAACAAAGGCTCTGAGTCAGAAAAAAGCTGGATGTTTGGGTCTACTTTGCCTGACAATGATTTCAGAGAGACCAAATAACCTAAACTTCACTTCACCTAAAACTCGTTTCACTGACAATTAGTACTGGCAGTCTGTAGAGCATTGTAAGGCAAGTAAAAGGTATATGTCCTTTTCCCCACTGTAGTGTGACCCTGGAGTTAGTATATATAGTTGGGGGGTGGGGGCACAGCCCCCCACCTAGTTTGATTTTATATCCTCTAGTTTGGTTTTATATTGTTCAGTAAAACCAAACTAGGTGGGGGGACTATGCCCCCACACCCCCTCCCCAACTATATACTAATTCCAGGGTTGCACTACAGTGGGGAAAAGGACATATACCTTTCACTTGCCTTACAGTGCTCTACAGACTGTAAGTACTAATTCTCAGTGAAATGAGTTTTAGGTGAAATTAACTTTAGGTGAAGTGAAGTTTAGGTGATTTGGTCTCTGTGAAATGAGTGTCAGACAAATGAGCTTTAGGTGAAGTGAAGTAGACTCAAATTTTTATATTGGGGGAACAGTGACAAGGAGAAAAAGAAGGCTGAAAAATGAACTGAAAAAATGCAGAAACAGGGAAAAAATGTAAGAATGTATGAAAAGTAAAGAAAATGAAAAAGCAGGCATTGGGAGAAATTAAAAAAATAAAATAAAATAATGAATTTAGAGGATGCTACAAAGGAAAACAAATAAGAATCTGCACCAAGTCCAGATGCATTTGGGTATAGTTTTATAAATCAATGTCAGATAATAAAAGGGATGTTTTTTTCTGGAAATATTAAATGAATGAATGGCTGGAGGAAGTTACAAATGAAGGGTTATATAAAATTTATATGGAAAAAAGGGAAAGGGAAGAAATAAAAAAAAAATCAGAGACAATTTACATTGGGAACTATTGTCTAAAATATCTATGAAGGTTATTCAGAAAAGAATGATGGATGTCATGAAAGAAGAACCGGATTAAGGGGTGTGCGGGGTTAAATGGAAAACAGTAAATGAAATACTAAGGATGGCTAAATAAGTGGTTGAGAGTATATATAAGGGGAAAGGAGAAGTAATAGTAAGTGATATGGCTAAGGCATTTGATAGAACTGATCTTGGTAAACTGTTCAACATTTTAAAAGAATATTAGGCAGAATAAAAAAATAAGAAGAGTAGTAAGGACACTTTACAAAAATTCTTGTATGTCTGTGACTGTGAATGGATGGGTAGGAAAAAAGATAAAACAGGGAGGAGAGGGTAAAGCAGGGTTGTCCATTGAACTTGTGGTTGCTTGCAATGGCAATTAATGCACTTATGCAAACATGTAGACCAGGGTTGGAGGATAGTAGATGGGAGGTTAAGAAATGGATAAGTGTACCCTTATTGCTAACCTATGGAGATGGTTTGGTTTTAGTAGCCAAGAACAAATACTGGATGAAAGAGATCATTTTCAGAACAGAACAAATTTTGGGTACAGTAGGATTATAGTTAAGTAAGTCAAAAACTAAGGTGTTCAGAGAAATGGTAAAAATGACAGACAATTATTTTACCAGAAGTGAAACTGATATTCTAGGATTAAGTTTGGAAGGAAACAATAGTTGTGGAACAATGGAAAGAAGTTCTTAAAGGAATATGAAAGTTGACAGATTGGTGGAGGGTGCTTCAGTTGCCCCTATGAAAAAGGGTGTAGATGTTAAATACATATATTTTAGGAAAGCTAGCATATGTAGGTGGTGACTATATGTTTCCAAGATGCATTGGAAGTGAATTATTGGGTATCTTTGTGTGTGTGTGTGTGTGTGTGTGTGTGTGTGTGTGTGTGTGTGTGTGTGTGTGTGTGTGTGTTTTGTGTTGTCTGTGTGTGTGTGTGTGTGTGTGTGTGTGTGTGTGTGTGTGTGTGTGTGTGTGTGTGTGTAAAACAAAGCTGACTCCGATCAAAAGAGGAGTAATTTATAATGCAAATAAAAAGAGAGCATGCATTTAATGAATCCAGTTGTTTCTTTAGTATCAAAGAATTTATAGGTGGTGTTAAAAACTGTCTAAAAAGACAATACTAGGAAATTTGATATCTTCAAAATATAAAGAGATGTGAATGGGTGGAGGTGAAAAAGGAACAAATAAACAACGAGGTTTGAAACTAAAGGAATATGGAGGTAAGGTAAAGACATGGGCAACTGATATAAATGAAGTAGCAATGGAAAGGAAAGAATGGTATAAAATAAAAACAAACCATTATATTGATCCTTGGAAAAGAATGGCAGTGAATACAAGAAATCAAAAAGGAAAAGGAAGGAAAGATTGGAATCATTTTATGAAGTCAGTGATTTTCTGTAGTGTTTATTATTGAACAAACTGACAGTGAAAAGTAGCATGAAGTAGGAAAAAGACAGAAGAAAGAACGTGTAATATTGAAGAAACATCACAACAATGTTTTAGGATTGTAATGAAAAATGAAGGTTTTTGGGGAATTAGTCAAAGATGTTTATGACTGGAAAGTATTTACAAAACGGTGATATGGACATTATGCTGTATGAGAAATATAAGGTTAGGAGTGAAGAAGAAGAAGAAATTGAAAAATGAGATTAAATTGTATTCACTGCTATTTGGTGTTTATGGAAAAGATGATGTAAAGGTTGTATAACAAAAGTGAAGATGATTAGGAAGAAATCTGTGATATATAAAAATACTCATGCTGAAAAGGGTGGGAATGAAATGCTTGTTGTTTGTATTTAGGAAAATGAATATGTAAAGTGTTTTATACAGGTTCCTATCACACAGTCGAACTTGTACAAGTTCGAACCCCATATGGTCGAGACCAGAAGTTCAAACTTGTACAAGTTCAAGCATTTAAATGGAAATCTCCATAAGGGGAGGTTTCCGTTCATTAAAATTTGTGCGATCTCAGAGTTGGTATATTTAAGTAGCGGGGATGTGAGGGGTGCAGGAGGGCTTGCCCCCCTACTTGCAACAGTTTATTTTGTTTTTACTTCTTTTTTTTTTTTTTTTTTTTTTTTATCACTAGTCGAAGTTTTGTAACTTCAAACTGAATGGTTTGAACATTCTGTTTTCAAAGTTATAAAACTTCGACTATGTGATATAGACCCGTTTTATACAGATGCATAAGGTGTGATATAAAGTGTAAATATAACAATTGTGTGAATAATGAAAGAAAGATGAAAAAGTGTTGATATAATTTATAAAGAGACCCCTACTCTTTTTCATAAGAGCCATGGCATCTTTCACATCAACATGATCTCCTACCAGCTCAGGCAGATGGGGCCTCATTTTAATGTCTTATCCAAAGGAGAGCACACTTAGAAGCACAGCATCCCCTTTATGATGCACTACAGTGCCAATATTGGAAAATGAATCCTTGAAGGAACAGAACCCACAGCCTACTGATCTTCCAGCACCAAATGTGAGTGTGCTATTTCTTGGGACAATGACACTATATCCAAAAGTCCAGTTTATCCTCAGTTTCTGTATTCCAGATCAAAAGAATAATTTCCTTCATTAAAATAATTTGCTCCAACATTTCTGACAAAGTACCTTGTAGGTAATTTCTAAAATGTATCAACTCATCAAATCCCAAGACATGTTCCCTTGTGCCCCTCCATCAGTTGCTGTCTGCATGTGAAAACATTCTCTGAGGTCTAGGCAAACACTTCTGTTTAATCTGGATGTTTGATAATATGTTTCTTTGCTTTTTGTTAACTGTTCTTGTTCTTCCTGACTCGTATCAGTTACCCTATCTTGTAATTTCTTGCTTCTAACCCTTTTCCATATTCATTTGTTTCTTCCCATATTTCCCACCAGGGCCCACTTTTTTATTTCTATGTGAGAAAATAAATATTTTAAACTCTCAGTTACCCAGTCTTTAAATGACTTCTTTAAAAAATGTAGGGGAAATGCCAGTATGTTCCCTCATCCCCTTGTCTTACATTTATTCAGTTGTAATTTTGTTAGAGCATGATTAAAATGCATAATAAAAAAGAATAATAATACACTAAGTAACCTGACTATGTATTAAATTAATATTTATCAGTGAAATGCAAAGTCTCTCCAATCTAGCCCAAGTGTTGTGTTGTGGGGAGTAATAAGTAAATTCTCACCAGTCCTTTCTACCAGTAACCACATCTTTCTGTCCAAACATCTTCACATACTTGCCTACAATCCTACCTCTCACTGAGTATCAATACTTTATTGGCACTCTGGAGATATAATTTGTATCTAAGTTCCAGTCTGCACATATTATTAGTATTCTTTGGTAAAAATCTATTATTTTGCCCATAACAGTTTTCAGTTCCTGAATTTTGGCTCTAGGGAGATATACAAATGAATCAACATAATTTGTTTCCCACCCATTGCCATCTTACCATTACATTTCATCCCTTGGTATCCATACTTTATTCTTTTTTGACATTACTATGTTGCAATGTCAACATAAGAGCCCCCATTTTTCTTTCCCCTTCTAAGTCTAAACAATACTTTACCACTTTTCTTTTAAAATCTATGTTCTTTTCTACCCAAACGTGTTTCCTACAAGAAAATATTTTGTTAGCATTCTGCAAATATGACTTATTATTTGTCTTTTTCAGTATCCAGTTAAATCATTGATATTCCAGGATAAACTAGCCAGTGAGGGCATCACAAAATTAAAATATTTACCTTTAGTTTTCCTTATTTTGCTTTATGACACTATTAATGTCTAAATTTATATAGCTTACTAAATTCTGACATGACACTACCTGTACTTAAGAAAAGATTTCAGTTGCACACTGTACTGCTGAAGTATGAGCTCATCCATTTATTCTATTTATTTATAATTTACCTTTATGTAATCATTCAGGATAATGCTGCTCTTAAAACCTTCTCTGTGCATTTCTGTAATTTTTTTCTTCTACTGAAGAACTTGCCTCTGTTGTTAACTGAGACTATCCTGGAAACTTGAATTTCTCTGCCATTCAGTCTGACTCTACTTTCAAGGTATTAATTTCTGTTTATTCTTTATTTTCTTAGCCTTTATTTTATTTTACCACAATTCCTTCTAGAACTCATAAGCTACAAACCTGATATGGCTTTTCTTCTTCAGCTATATAACATAACAGTTTTATAGCTTATAGATGGGCCCTGTTCCCAGGATAGCTCAAATTAGATGCTATCCAACTCAGCATTATAATGGAAGTTAAATCTGACATTTCTTTGACACAGATTGGAACACTCCTCAGACATGAACAGCCTGTTCATAGGTTCATAGATTGGTACTAGCCTATTGGCCCTAGGGCCTATACAAGCCTAGCCATAACAATTCCCTGGCTATTTCTTCCCACAATATTTACTTCCCTGGACCCCTGTCTAGCTGGGCGACTGACGTGATCCCCGGGGTGAATTTCCTATCTCCCATCCAATGGACCTGTTAAGGTAGCTGATAGAAAGTGAGGGATTTTGTGGTGTGCTATCATGTCTTAATTACAATGAGTACTACTGCATCCTTTGCACTTGTCATATTGTACAACTCCACAATTTCATTGTTTAATCTTGCCTTACTTATTATGAATGAAAAGGGTCTACTAAGTTTCTGCTTCTCTAGAGGCATTTTGATGGGGCCTCTAAAAATGTTTTAACAGTTTTTTGATCCTAGAATATAGTACCTTATTCCATTGGTGGTCAAAATATAGGGTTGTTCTTATCAAATAAATTCTGTTTTCTGTCAAACAAGTCATATATGTAGGATACTCCCTGTATTCACACTGCATTAAATGGCCGGAATACCATCCAACTCCACTTAAGACTGCAACCTGAAACATTTGAAATGCCATCTGAAGCAACACCTGGTAGATAAATGTCTCTGCACCTGCACCACCCCTGGTTAAACTGATACTAACATAGCTGTATGAATTTGTGCTGTAACTCTCTGCTGCACAAAACTTTCTGTACTTTTATCAAAAATATATCCTCCTGTATCATCTCATCTCTGTTATCTTCCTTGTGCCTACTCCCTTCTTTCCTTCCTTTGAGCTGCTCTAACTTTTTATCTTAAAAATCATATTCATGTACAACCCATATAATAGTTATTTTAATTTAAATAGTTTGTAAATGATGTAACGGATGTCAAGGATGTCTGAATAATGGGATAATTGATCGTGAATTAAACTGACTGTAAATGATGAAACAATGCAAATGATGTCCATGATGTCTGTATAATGGAGCTTTTCTTCCCGGACCTCCACTGAAAAAGGGACTTTCTTGGTAAACAAATGCCAAAGATAGATAGATAGATAGATAGATAGATAGATAGATAGATAGATAGATAGATAAACAGATAGATAGCCACCTTGTGTGAACATTGTCTCTAGGAGATAATCACTGTTACTGTGATTACCCTGAGCCCATGTACAATATAGGAAAAAGGGGATTGATGCTGATGCCAATGTGTGTGTGTGTGTGTGTGTGTGTGTGTGTGTGTGTGTGTGTGTGTGTGTGTGTGTGTGTGTGTGTGTGTGTGTGTGTGTATAAAAAATACATAGATAGATAGATAGATCTATTTCAGTAGATCAGATCATCAGAAAGTCAAACTTCTTATGATCAAGACCATATGATCGACTTTCCAAAAAGTTGAATGACACAAAACAAAAAAAAAATCTATGTTTTTGCAAGGTGACAACCCCCCCTACACATCTCCGCATATTTTATATACCAGATTTGAGATTGCACTGCAGTGGGGAAAAGGGTAAATTCCTTAATCCCTATTCTACCACGATCTCCATACAAAAGCTTTGACATTTCAGAAAGTCAGTCATATGATCTCAACCATATGAAGTTCGACTTTCTGACTCATCTCCTCAAGGGGACTCTGATACTTATATATATATATATATATATATATATATATATATATATATATACATATATATATATATATATATATATATATACATATATAAAATACCCAAAAAATAGACAGTCTTCATAGTTTGCTGTTAAGAGAACAAGCCTGTTTCAGATTGCAAGCACTGTAGATAATGCAGAGGATGGAAGGATGCCTTTCCTGTTAGTAAGATTGAGAATCCTTTTTCCTTTAGCATGCTTTAATACATCTTGTGCATTTGATATAATAGTCTAACACCTTGTTCAGTCCATTAGTACCATCTACAGTAATAAATAGGTCATACTAACCTTTTTCAGAGTTGAGCCTGTAGATAGCATATCTGATTCATGAAAGTAGCAGACATTCAGGCAAGAGACAGTTACATTAAATCTTTTCATATTGGACATCATATTTTTCATGCCTTTTAAAAAGGACTCGCCAGTCGGCTACCTATCACCAGGGCTTACTAACACTGCCTTGAATGTTTGGGAAGGCACTGTGATAAAGTAGAAAGGTTTTATCTGTATGGATCCTTGCCTGATTCTAAGTTATTACTTCCAGGGGGAAATGACAAGCTAATTATTCTAGACATCCACATCCTGCCCCCCCCCCCCCCATTAGGGAAACCACCATAAAAAATTTCTCCAAAGCCAACTTCACACTTCTTAAGACAGAAGTGGCAAACTTCACGACACCCATGCAGACGGACAATAGAGGTAAGACTGCTGAATCCTACGCAAATGCACTTTATAAGCACTTACACGAGTGC
The DNA here is from genome assembly GCF_019279795.1 of Protopterus annectens. Taxonomy (NCBI): domain Eukaryota; kingdom Metazoa; phylum Chordata; order Ceratodontiformes; family Protopteridae; genus Protopterus; species Protopterus annectens. The sequence continues at coordinate 720,612,020 of NC_056741.1, read as the reverse complement.
ATGGATCGTGCTATCCCTAACAGAACCAAGATGCTATCCTCCAAAAAAAGGAAGCCAATCTGATGGTCCCATGCCATAAACAAACTCTACAACAGAAGAAAGAAACTGCTGCAAAAAAGAGTAAAATCCCATGATTGGAGGAACTCCCTGGTCAGCCTCAGTAAGAAGCTGAGATCCCTCATAAAATCCTCCAAATCTAGTTATGAAAACAAAATCTCCACTGTTTCTAAAGACAACCACAAAGCATTCTATAGCTATGTCAAGAATCTCAATGGGAACACTCAAATCTGCTCTGAGTTACAGCACAATGGCACTAAATATACAGAACCAACTGATATTGCCAACATCCTGGCAGATAGGTTCAATGCTAACTTTACACCTCTCTCACCCCTAAAGGGCCCATCTCTATACCGGAAGAATGCAAAGTTCCTGTAATCACAGCTGCACAGGTAAAAAACACACTCTCCAAAACCAAGAACACAGCATCCATGGGACTTGACAACATCCCAGGCTGCATTCTACATGAACTACAGAACGAACTGGCAGCCCACCTAAGTACAATGTTCAATCATAGCCTCACCTCAGGCTTTGTGCCCACTGAATGGCACACAGCGACTGCTATCCCACTCCACAAAGGGGGATCCACCATGGACCCTGGGAACTACCGCCCCATTAGCCTGATGAGCCTGGTCTGCATGGCCATGGAACGTATCATCATGGAACTTATAAACAAAGACATTGGTAATCGCCAAACTCTGGACCCCACCCAGTTCGGGTTTGTAAAAGGCAGATCATGTCTCCTAAACTTGATAGACTTCTTTGAAGCAGTCACCAAAGCCGTAGATGAGGGTAAGGTGGTTCACACAGCCTATCTAGATCTCGCCAAGGCTTTCAACACCATCCCTCACTCTGGAATTGTAGATAAACTCACTAAACTAGGTATAAATCCCTATGTCACAAGATGGGTTGCCAACTGGCTCACTGACAGAACCCACACTGTGAAAGTAGCAGACTCCCTGGTATTGAATGTGTTAGGAGATTGCCAAGTGTCACGTCACTCACTAAACAACATGGGAAAGAATTTTAAAGTATGATATGTATGCATAATACATGATTCTCTGACTTCTGGTATGGGCCTGCCTGGTTAACAAGCTAAAATTATCTCTCCCAAGACAGGAAATAATACATTTGAAAAAATTCAGTAATCCCAAATATTTTTGGAAATATTCACTCCTGACTAATTAATATACTGTGTGGATGTATTCTAGGAGAATATTCAGTAACTCTAAAAGAAACATACTTCAAAAAGAAGAAGAAAAAGTTATGGCTAAAAAGAACTAGTTCGCTGACAAGCAGAAGAAATTTAAGTCACAGCTATTGTAAAAGAAATAACTGAACTCTTTGGAAGAAAAGATAGGCCAAATGCATGCTAAAGTGCTAAAACAGGAACACTGGATGAATATATCTGCTCTTATAGTAAAACAATCAAGGATTATATTTGAAAAAATTCAGTAATCCCAAATATATTTGGAAATATTCACTCCTGACTAATTAATATACTGTGTGGATGTATACAAATGCAGAAATCAGAGGCTAAAGTGAGACAAAGAATGACTATGAGGTTTGGCAGGAAGATATAAAGTAGAAATTAGTAGAAGACGGGTCTTAAAAAAGATAAAACTTTTGGTTTTCATCTTTTCAGAAAAACTGGAGGGTACCAACTGCACTCATTTTATGAAGCCTCAGATATGTTTGAAAACAGTATAACATGAAGTTAAAAAGAATTTTTAAACTGAAAATCTATTATAGGCTTGCTTACCAGACAGAAATATGCTTTGACAGAGACATCTAGAAAGTAGATAAGATGGGCATGCTAAAAGTAATTTGTGATATTTTATTAGTTCTTAGGGCAGCTGCATTAAGAATATTGACATAGAATGTGAAACAGAGAATAGTTAAATATGTAAGGGTATGGGTGCAAATAGCAATGCTATAGAAAATGCAGTTAGACAAAATGGAGCATGACAACTTAATAAAGAACAGAATTGTGGAGAGGGGGAGGATACTCAGCAGAGTGTCAGGGACAAATTAAACCAGGACTAATAAAACTGATAGAGAAAGGAATACCAATATCAAAAGAAGAGGGAAAACAAACAGATTTGTACTGATAAGGGGCTACTCGACGGGAAGGAGGATGATAATATCTGCTTACATACCTACTAAAACAAATGTATCAAAGCTCAGAAGGATTTTAAGTGAGGTAGTAGGCCTTCAGCAAGGCTTTCTATTTATAGGGTTGACTAGAATATGGTATACTGTAAAGGGATGTACTTGGGAGACAATATTATAACTAAAGAAGAAAGATTCATAAAGACATATATGAAAATATTTCAGACAGAAGATGTTTCACAATCACATAATAACCAGAGAGAGTGTACTTATTATTCCCTAAGGTATAACAACTGGGGCATACTATATGGGAATTATATTTCACATGAAGATGCATATATAGAGAAATTTGTGGCACATCAAATAACTTTGCTGGATCATGCCCCAAACTGACAAACTTGAGGATAAAAGAAAGGCACTGGTGTTTCCTTAATTATTTACTAAAAATAATAACTTTTAGGGACTGGCTAATGAACAAATTACAGGACTTTTTAGGCAGGACAGAAACTAATTTAGAAGACTTAGCACCTGAATGGGATAAGATGAAACTAGAGCTCAAAATCTAGTACAGATAAAGGCTAGAGAAATATGAGAGTCTGGTAATAGAAACTATTAGTGATTTGCAAGGAAAAAGTTGTTACAAAATATTAAAAGCAAATTAACCAAAGAAGAGAAGCAGGTACATTTAACATAGGAAAAGACTAGTGAGCATTTGGATAACATAAATAAGTACAGAAGAATAGAAACCTGGAAAACAGATTTGGATAGTAACCCAAGAACACAAACTCTAAGCTCAAAAACTTAGTCAATGGAGTGCAGAAAGGACAATAGTAAAAGTCTGAGATCTGAATACACAAAAAATAACAAGGAACCAAGAGGAAATTAAAGAGATTTTAAGGAAATAGTATGAAATTCTGTGTAGAGTAGCGGTCCTGGGAAATTGTGTTCAGCAGCAGTTAGAAACAACTATGAGAGACCATAAATTGTCATTACTAATGGAACAGGCTGCAGGACAATTGACAACACAGGTAGGCAAGGATGACATAAAAGCTATGATCTATAATCAAGATACAGAAAACATGTCAGGAACAGATGGTGTTCCTGCAGAGATCTGGAAGTTAGGCATCATGAATTTAATAAAATTTGGTCTGTTTTGTCTAACAATATATTAAATGCAGAGGAAGTACCAAAAACTTAGAAAAGTGCAATTGTGGCACTGCTACCAAAAAAAGGTAAGGATGCAGCAGACCCGTTACTACACAGACAAGTTTACGAACCATGACAACAAATACTTTATGGCTTGCTCTGTTACCTAGTTAGATAATATAATTCCCAAGAAGGCTATGGAAATGGCTAAAACTCTGCACAGAGTGATAGGCATGGATCAGTGCAGCTTTGTGGATGGGATTCAGATATTTGATAATATTAACAGTGCAATGATGATACAGAAGAAATCTTAACATTAGAATATTCTCTTATTGCTTGTAAGTCTGGATGTAAACAAGGTATTTGACAGGGTCTGCTCTGACTATATGAATAGGGCAATGACAGGATTTGAATCCCTGCAGAAATAAATGGAATTAATATTGCAAACTTAAGAAGCATCAGATGCAAACTAGAGGTGGGAGAGGCTCTTTTGGATCTATTAGGGTTTTGCAGAGGAACAACACAGGGATGTCCATTCTCCCTACTTCCATTTGCATTGTACCTGGAGCCCTAGCCAGGAAAATAAAAAGGTCACAAATCCAGAAATATAACTGTTATGTATGTTAGGAGAGCTTGACACTGTTTGCAGATTATATTGTACTGTACTTGAATAAAAACTGAAGAAAGATGTACCTATTCTTTTAAGCATAAAAAGACTTTCGGCTTTCCACGGTCAGAGGTCGCCACAGCGGAAATCCGGTCCGCTCATGATTGGCAGTGGATTTTATTTTATGGTGTCGAGTTGCCAGCCTGATGCCCAACCTTCAATGAAGGCATGTCCATTCACACTTGCACCTACCTGCATGTCATTTGACCATAGGGAGGACATGCAGACTCCACACAGAAAGTGCTCCAGACGAGAATCAAATAAGAGAACCTCTTGCTGTAAGGCAACAACGCTAACCGCTGCACCACCCATTCTTTAAGCATAATGAGACAAAAACAATTTCAGTACGTTATGTGGATATACATGAGTTTGTCTAGCAGTACCTATGTTTGGGATGGCATGATAAAATGAAATATGATTTAGATGAAAAAGGAAATGATATTGGATTTCAAGATGGTGTCACGCTTAGGAACAGCTTAATTTAAGCTTTCCCAGTAGGAAAACAGGAACTCAGAAAATAGAGCCAGTGAATTTGTCTTTTGGGGGAAATTTCAGTTACTGGCTAGTAAGCACACTGCCTAGATGCCAGCAAAGAAGAAATTTAGAAAACCTGAAAAATCAACCACAAAAGGTGAGGGAAAAGTACTGGCTGGGAAGAATCCTGCAGATGTTCAGCAAAAAATCAGTTCAAGCTCCAGCTTTGGTGCAAGACATGACTTCCAGTAATCTAGAGGGAAAAAAATAAGTTAAATGTGCTTAAAACTGAATAAAATAAACAAAACAATGAAGTATTCATTGAATTCAAATAATAAAAAGCTGGAAAAAGATAGAAGAAGCTATACAAATATTCAAACAAGCTGATAAAACTGCAAAAATCAGTGGTCAAAATGAAGAAAGGGCTGTCTGAGTATGAGACTGCTCAAGAAGAGATGTTTCAAAAATGGTAGAGTTAGAGGACAGAGCATGTTGGGAAAACCTGAGATTTTCTGCTGTACCAGATAAACTGGAAGGAACAGACTGTATTAATTTTATGAAAGCACAAACAAGCAACTGGACTGGTATTCCAGAGTAAGAGTTGTTATTTGAAAGGGCATGTTGTATATATGCTCCAAACCTGGCCATGAGGAAGCTGCCAAGGCCTCTAATAGTAAAGATGCAATCCTACTAACAGAAGGAACTGATTCTGACAAAATTGTAACAGAAGGACAAAGTACCAAAATCTGAAGACAATACAATGCTTGTGAAAAATGATTACTCACTGAAAACCAGGCAGAAGGGGAGTAAATTTATTCCAGAAATCAGTAAATGTCTAGAAGCAGGTTTGAGATTCAAGCTGCTGTATCCAGCTATCTTTAGAATATATTTCCTGGATGGATAAACATCAAAATGCACTCTCTCGAGGCACTCCTAAAAATGGTGAACATCGATATCTGTGCAGTAACTGAGACCTGGTTCAAGGCTCCAGAGAGCACCCCTGCAATACCAGGCTACAACTCTTACCACACTTTTCGGCCACCAAACCAGGACTGAAACACTAAAAGTGGAGGAGTGTCCGTATTCACCAAGGATATTCACACCACCAGGCTAGTTGCCCAATACAATGCGTCTGAAATTCTCCAGGTGCAACTAACACTAGGTAAGACTGCAATCCAAATTGTAGCTTGCTACAGATCCCCCACCATTCCCCAAGATTCTCACTACACCTTTCTAATCATACTGGAAAATATTAAGATAGAACCAAACACCCTAATACTGGGTGATTTTAACTACCTTGCCATTAACTGGGAAAACTACTCGTGTACCAACACCTTTGCCCAACGGTTCTTGGACTTCATAAATTCCAATGCCATGGATCAACTAATCCATAGTCCCACCAGGGGCTCCAATATCCTAGACCTGGTCATTGCCAACATGGGAAATCAATGCTCCACACCTATGGTCACCCCCTGTTAGTCAGGTCTGACCATAAGCTAATCACCCTTAACATCCACATCCCACCCCCACCCCCCAGTAAGGAAACCTCCATAAAAAACTTCTCCAAAGCCAGCTTCATGCTACTCAAGTCAGGAGTGACAAACATCATGACACCCATGCAGACGGGAACTGAAAGTTCAACTTCTGAATCCTACACTAAGGCACTGTACGAGCACATCCACTCATGCATGAATTGTGCCATCCCAAATAGAACCAAGATGATCTCCTCCAAAAAAAGGAAGCCAATCTGGTGGTCCCCTACCATAAACAAACTTTACAACAAAAGGAAGAAACTGTTGCAGAAAAGAGGAAAATCCCAGGTTGCAAAAAAACCCCTTACCAGCCTCAGTAAGAAACTGAGAGCCCTCATAAAATCCTCCAAAGCTAGTTACAAAAATAAAATTGCCAAAGATTCCAAAGACAACCACAAGGCATTCTATAACTATGTCAAGAATCTAAATGGCAATGCTCAGATCTGCTCTGAGCTAAAACAGAATGGCATTAAATATACTGATCCCAAGGATATTGCCAATATCCTGGCAGATCGATTCAGTGCCAAGTTCACCCCCCTCTCACCTCCTAAATGGCCCATCTGAACACTGGAAGATTGCCAAATTCTGGTAATAATGGCCACACAGGTAAAAAACGCACTCTCCAAAGCTAAGAATACAGCATCCATGGGACCAGATGACATCCCGGGCTGTGTACTACATGAACTACAATATGAACTGGCACCTCACCTAAGTGGCATGTTTAATCATAGCCTCACCTCAGGTTTCGTGCCCACTGAGTGGTGCAGAGCTACAGTTATCCCACTCCACAAGGGGGGATCCACCTTGGATCCCGGAAACTACCATCCCATCAGTCTGATGAGCCTTATCTGCAAAGCCATGGAGCGTATTATCATGGAACTTATAAACAAAGACATTGGCAACCTTCAAACACTGGACACCACCCAGTTTTGGTTCGTGAAGGGCCAATCTTGTCTCCTGAATCTAATTGACTTCTTCGAATCAGTGTCTAGAGCCATGGACATGGGTAAGGTGGTCCACACAGCCTATCTAGACCTCGCCAAAGCCTTTGACACCATCCCCCACTCTGGAATCATAGATAAGCTTACTAAGCTGGGCATTAATCCGTATGTCATCCAATGGGTTGCCAACTGGCTTACTGACAGAACCCACACTGTAAAAGTAGCTGACTACAAATCCAGCTCCAGACAAGTGACAAGTGGAGTACCTCAGGGTTCAGTCCTGGAACCGCTCTTGTTTGGCATCTACTTCTCTGAAGTACAGGCCAACACTAAGGGACTCTGGCTAACACAGTTAGCAGATGACTGCAAACTGGGAGCCATTACTGAATCCCCAAATGATGTGGATACTCTACAAAAGGGCCTTACAGAAACAGATGTTTGGTGCCAGAGCCATGGGCTCAAGCTCAATGTCAATAAATGTATAGTTATCTCCTTTGGGAAAAACATGTACCCATGAATTACCACATAAGTGGCAGTACACTAAACACTGAAAGTGTGATAAGAGACTTAGGGACACAAGTGGACAGTGGTCTCACCTTTGATAACCACATCACCACAACAGTCAGGAAATCCTTCTATGTGGCACACCTCATCACTAAGGGCTTTTCATCCAGAAAAAAGGAGGTCATTATCCCACTGTACTCATCCCTCATTAGACCCATTATAGAATACAACGCCCCATTTAGTATGTACCTCTCAAGACATCTGCAACAACTGCAGAAATACCTCACTAAAAGAATCACAGGCCTACAGCAGATGCCCTACGCTGACCACCTTAAAAAACTTCAGCTATACTCTATCACATATCATCTACTCAGAGGCGATCTCTGCTTAATATACAAGGCCATGTCAAACCCAGAGTTGTTGGGCATGCTACACTTAAAGAAACCCCAATCCCTCACAGCCACACACTCCAGGGATCTAAACCTTGTCATCACAATAAACAAAACATGCTGGAGGGATAGGTTCCTGACCCAGAGACTCCTCAGACTCTGGAATAGACTGCCCATACATGTCAAGCAGAGTGCCTCTTTGGCCCTCTTCAAAATGAACCTTGACGATTGGATGGGTGAAAGGAAATTCACCCAGGGGATCACATCAGTCACCCTGCTAGACAGGGGTCCAGGGAAGTAAATAGTGCGGGAATAAATATTAAGGGAATTATGGCTAGGCTTGTATAGGCCCTAGGGCTGATAGCCTAGTACCAACCTATGAACCTATGGTCAAAGTCATTTTTGGATGAGGAACATGCTATGGAAGACATACAAAAGTGTGTTCAACAAAAAATGAGCTGTCAAACAGAAGTGGACTCTGCTTCTTATTTTTCTCATAATAAAACTCATACGGAGACTATGCCAGCGAAACCTTTTCCAATGTTCCAAAGGAAAATGCTTGAGACACAGAAAAAAAGCACAGGAGTTGATTAGAAGAACCAAGAGTATGTTGGAAATGAAACAGAGACTGGAGTTGGGAGATGGAGATCAACAGGAAGAAAACCAGCAACTCAGAAATTAATTAATATATTTTGGATTACAAAGTATCAGTTACATTTATAAAATATGGTAGAATAAGAAAACCTGGAAATATTGCACTTTTTTGACTTTGTTAATCTTATAGTGGACTCTAAAGCATATGTCCTAATTCATGTCATTAATGTTTGGAAGAACATTAAGGAGGGGGGAAGAGGGAGGAAAGAAGCAACTGTAAGCAAAACTGATTTTGTTTTAACAGTATTGTTGTAAAACATGAGATCTATTGAATGTTATATAGTAAAGCCTTTTCAGTTATTTTGTGTGTAATAGGGATACTGAAATAAACAGGTGCCTTTTTCCCTTCTTTGTTTCTTCTTGCAAAGTTTTAAGAAATGTAGGCACTGCAATATAAAAAGAGAAGAAAGTATGGACAAAACAGCATGATATAAGTAAAACTGATATGCTTTTTCTTACTTTTGCATAGAAGAATGACTGAATTAAGGACCTTGGCTTGATCTACTAAGTTTAAGATGAAGCAAATAAATAAAAGAACATTGAATGTAATGTAAAAATTTCCTTTAGAAACGTTCACATTCCAACATGAGAAGGCTGTAGCTTAAGGCGACTGCATATCTGGTTCGCATGTTTCTATGGAGACAAGCTGATAAGGGCAATAAAACAATACTTTTTTCTTTCAATGGCTAAAAGGTAATGTTTTCTGAAAGCATTCACATTGTTTTCTACAGCTAGTAGAGAAATAAAGATAAGACAAAAATAGACAGCACTTAGAGTAAATAGAAACACAGAACATACCATGCATATTATCATGGATTACCTTGATTACCTTCATTATAGGTCAATTCAAACCTGTGAGTGTAGCTGTCAGTCTGAGACAGCTATTCATATTAGGAGGGTTAAAGTTCATTATTTGTAGATATGCATAGTTTTGTGTATTTGCATTAAGTTAATAGTTTATTGAGGTGCTCTGGGGGTGAGTGCTTTTTTGGGTTTTCATTAAAACAAAAAGTCTTGTAAGATGTGGCATAGATTCTAATGGATATGACAAGAAGCAACTGTATAAAAGATCAACCTGCCAAACATTAGTGTATGTACATAACACAAAAGCTGAAACTAGACATTTAAAAAAAAAGTTATTATACATAAGTAGAAATAATAATGTCTTACCACAATGGCAGCACTTTCCATATTACCTTTGTGAATGGTCTCATAGGTATACACAAAAGAGAAATAGTAAATAACTATATTAAAAAATGCAGAGTGCAAATAGTTATGCTATAAGAGACATATCTGGAAAGAAGTTAACACGTGAATTTGATTAAAAAAAGGATTTCAGGATGGTTATTCAGCGGACTATCTGGGACAAAGAAAATAGGGGGCACTTATATTAATTGCTTGAGGAGCTCCAGTAGTGATAGAAGAGGAGAATAAAAAGATATTAATAATATTAGTAGACGTACTAGAAAGAGGCTACTGGCAAGGGAGGAAGATTATGCTGGCATTTATTATGTTCCATCAAAAACTGCTACAATGAAGCTTAAGAAAATTTCAGTAGGGAATATTACTTATAGGTGAGGACAGGAGTTTGACTTGTAACAGTGATGATTTAACGGGGGGCCTAGAAGGGAAAATATAACAAAAGAGGGTACACTTTTGAGTAATTTATGAAAATATTTGGTAAAGAAGATATGAATTCAGAAGTAGGAGCTGACAGAGAATGTGCACATTATTCCTCAAGGTACAAAAACTGGGCTAGGCTAGACAGAAATTATATTTCACAGGAACATGTGCATTTAATTGAAAGCTTTGATACACATCCAATAAATATTTCAGATCATGCACCAATAATAACTAAATTAAAAATGAAACGTAATGAAATAAAAAAGAGACACTGTTAAACCGAGAGGAATTTAAGGAATGGATGGTGAAAATTTTTCGGGAGTTATTATGGAAGACAGAAATCTCTTCAGAAAATATAGCTAAGGAGTAGGATAAAATGAAAGTGGAGTTTAAAATTGAGCAGAAATAAAAGAAAAAGAGATATGGTTAAGAAGTAAGAAGAATTATTTAGCGGGACTGACAAAGGTTAAATTATTGCAGATTGGTGGAATATCACAGAACAAGAAGAGGCGCAACTATAGAGTGCTAAAGAGAAAATAATGGACTTCCTCAATAATATGTGTGAGTTTAGAAAGATTGCTGTTAAGCAACAGTTTTTTGATAACTCCAGAACACAAAAGCTTTTAGCACAATGTCTCAGGCAACAGAAAATAGGAAGGGTTGTTGCCAAGCTTAGGGTACCTATAACAAGAAAAATAACCAGCGATCCTGTAAAGGTATTAGAAATATTTCAGAAATTTTATGAAAATGTACATAAACTAGAGTAATGTGGTAATCAAGAAAAAGTACAAAATTGAAATGTTTATGGAAGAATTAAATATACCAAGGTGAGATGTAGACAAGACTCAATTACTAACAGGACAAGAAGAGATGAGACAAAATGGTGATGTATAACCAGTCTACAGGAAAGTCTACAGGAATAGATGGTATTCCTGTGAAAGTGTGGAAGCTAGGAGAGAAGAAAAGGATAAAGATTTGAAAGGTTTTAACAGTATTTTAAAAGGAGGTAAAGTACCAACATTCTGGAAGAAAGCTATGGTAGCTGTTGTAGATCAGTGTGTATATCTTGAACCTAGTCAGCCACTATAGCTAGATATCATGTGCATATAAGTTATTGAGCATGTGCAAGATAAGTGCCATTTTTGTGCAGTCAGTCAGAGTAAATGCAGGCATGAATGGAGATGCACATGAGAGTGTGCTTGAAGTAATGAATCAGTAAGTTAGCTGAAATACATGTTCCAGTTACAGTTCCTGATGTGTTTATGTCCAATAAATATCTTGAGCCCATACACCGCTTCATCATCTCTTTTGAATGCATGAGACATGTGACATGGTGTCAGAAAGGGGTTCAAAATTGCTCCAGCTTACAAATGATGAGGCACAAAGTTAGAAGTGGAGAAATATACAGGAATGAACTCACAAATAGGTCAGCCATTATTTAAAGGTACTTAAACTCATTTAAATGATTTTTCAGTCACCAAATGTGTGACAAAGCATTCAAAATGTACAAAAATAATTACCAAGATAAACAAAATGTTTGAAATAACGATGTTATGATAAAAGTATTTGTAATATTACAGAAATGTTGTAAATAATTTCTGAAGTCTTTAAAATGTATGAAAAGATAAAACAACCTTATTTCTTTGGAACATACTACTTTTTCACATTAACTAAAGCTATTCAAAGTATCCAAAGTGTCCAGAATATTTGTAGTGTTTGTGGTGTTAAAACAAAGCCATTTCAGTGAGATTATTGTGCATTTGAACATAATTACAGGGACCTGGTCTATGATTATACTTAAAAGTATTTGTTTGTTATGGCAGAGGGATTTCACAGACCTGGACCATTGGTCTTTGATAAAAATATTGCTGAGAATTGGAGAGTGTTTGAGCAAGAATATGTTATTTTCATTCAGGCTGCATTTTCTGATAAAGATACATGCACTAAAGCAAGTATACTTCTTAATTTAGCTGGCTCAGAAGCCACTGAGAGGGAACATTCATCTGTGTATGCACCCGCTGTCTATGCAAGGGATGGGGAAACCAAAACCACCATATTGTGACACAAGCTAAAACACGGGAAGACCCCAAGTCCTTAAAGCATAAATTTAGAGGAATGTATAACCCTCAAACAAATCTTACAATGGAAAGGCACATATTTTACACAAGAAATCAAAAGCCTGTTGAAACTATTTCAGCATATATTACTGACTTGAGAAATAAAGCTAAAATATGCAGATTTGGTGAATCACAATATGACTTGATAAAAGATAGGCTTGTTTGTGGTGTTAATGATGCAGTGAGAAATATTTTGCTTCAAGACATGATTTAACATTTAAGCAAAGCCATGGAAATTTGTCAAATATATGAGCTATTAGAAAAGCACACAAATATGCTTATGAATAAGAAAAGCATGTTTGCAGTATCTACCAGTGCAAATGTTGATAGTGTTCAACATAAAGCTAAGATGAAAAATATATAAACTGAAAGGTGTGGCAGTACCCAACCTTAACTATGAACCAAATGGGGCCACAATACCCAGCCTTATTGTTAACTGTCATAATTGTGAGGTCAGGCATGAACCTAAATGAGAAAAGTGCTTAGCTTTTGGTCAGCAATGTCATAAATGTAAAAAGTGTAATCATTTCAAAAGGCTTTGCAAGTCTAAGGTGCTGCATTCTTTTATTAAAAGAGAGTATCTGAAGAAGCAAGCAGATCAGACAGAGAGCTGTGAGCAAACTTTTTATGTTGATTGTGTTTCTGTGATTGATAAAATAGTTAACACAGTAGATTATCAGTTGGCAGCAAAGAGTGAAATATTTTGTACTGTGCAAATTAATGGGAAACCTGTAGAGCTTAAAGTAGACACTGCATCTAAGTGCAATGTTATATCAGCACAAATGTTTGCCAGAGTATGAGCTGGTGAGAAACTTGATTCAGCAAAGTGTGCAAAACTAGTTGCTTATGGCGGTGAAGAGATCCAAACTGATGGTGCAGTAGTTCTCACATGCCATTCTGCTGAAAATAGCTATGACTTGCGGTTTTACATAGTCAAAAGACAAGTGCAGTCACTTTTAGGCCTCAAAGACAGTTTGAGAATAGGACTGATTTAATTTAATAAAGAGGTCCACTATTTAAGCATGAACAACAATGATAGTTTTGCACAGACCATTTTTTTGTAAATATGCTGATATTTTCAAAGACAAGAATGGTAAACTCGCAATCACATATTCCATGAAGTTAAACCTTGAAGTAAGCCCAGTTGTCAGACCAGCATGGAAGATTCTGGTAGTGATGCAGAGCAAAGTAAAATCAAAACTAGCAAAATAGTGAATTTGGGTGTACTTTCTCCAGTAGAAGAACCAACTGAATGGGGATTCTCCGTGGTCGTAGCTCATAAGAAAAGCTTAGATGATATTTGTAAATGTATTGATCTGAGAGACTTAAAGCACTTAAACGTCCTCATCATCCAATGCACACAATAGAAGTAGTAGCTGCTCTAATGCCAAATGCCACTGTTATCTTAGATGCAAAAAGTTCATTTTGGCAAATTTTGCTGGATCACAAATCTTCTTTGTTAACCACTTTCAGTACACCATTTGGAAGATACAGATTTTTGAGAATCCCATTTGAGATAAATTTTGCCAGTGAGGTATTTCAACGTGCAATGTAGCAATTTCTGTTTATCCATGTGCTATCACAGGAGACAACATTATTGTAGGGGGCAATGGTAAAGAAGAACATGACAGAAACCTAAGGAAAGTTCTAGACTGTACACAGTGAAGTCAGTCTTAAACTGAATCTTCAAAAATGCAAATTCAAGCTGAAAGAAGTTACTTATGTGGGTCATTTGTTTACCAGTTCTGGCTTACAACCAGATCCGCCTAAGCAAGCAGCAATTCTTGAGATGCCAGTTCCAGAAAATGTCACCTCTTTGCAACGTTTTCTTGGTATGGTCAACTATTTAGGAAAGTTCATCCCAGACTTGAGTGAGCTTTCAGCACCGCAATGTGAGTTGACACGCAAAAATGTAAACTGGTCCTGGTTGGAACAACACCAAAGAGCATCTGTTATTCTGAAACAGAAAATCACCAGTCCATCAATATTGAGATATTACAAAGTTCACAAACATGTAACTCTTTTATGTGATGCTTCAAAATATGGTTTTGGTGCAGCATGTTTTCAAGAGGGCATACCAGTAGCCTATGCATCCAGAACTTTAACCCAATCTGAAATGCGGTATGCACAAATAGAAAAAGAGCTTTTGGCAGTAGTGTTCACATGTTCGAAGTTCAACTATTATATTTGTGGAAGACCTATCCAAATAGAGACTGATCACCAACCTTTAATGACAGTTCTGAAAAAACAATGCATTCAGACCCAGCATGCCTTGCAAAAGTACAATTTCAATATTGTCAATACATAAGGCAAATATTTATACCTTGCAGATGCTTTGTCATGAGCACCCAGACAAACAACAGAGCAACATGAAAACGATAAAGCATACTTTGAAGTCATGGAAGTCAGAAATGTTTTGTTGTCACAGCCTCAGACCCAATTCTCTAGAAGCTAAAAAACTTTATCAGTCAAGGACAGCCAGTACGTCAAACCAGTCCACTACTTGACATAGAGAAGTATTTTCCTTGCCAAGACAAGCTCATGATGGAAGATGAAATCATCATGAAAGGTCCTAAAGTGGTAATTCCTTAAGCATTACAACAGGAATACTGTATATCAAAATTTTACATCTTGGCCACCTGGGTACTGATTCAACCAAAAGAAGGGCAAGAGGCATAGTATTTTCTTCTATGTCAAAATATATAGATAAAGAAACTCTAACATGTTCAGTTTGCAAGAATTTCACCAACCAAAAGAACCACTTCAGCTAAACCAGATTCCTAAATTACCATGGTCAATGGCTGCTACTGATATTTTCGAATAGAATGATCAACATTACCTCATGTTAGCAGACTCTTATTTGAATTGGTTTGAAATTGACTTTATTCCTAACTTAACATCCAGCACAATCATTACTAAGTTGAAGAGACATTTTTCTGTCGATGGTAGTCCGCACAAAGTCATTTCTGACAATGGTGTACAGTTTACAAGTCAGCTGTTCAAAAAATTTGCTGAGTCTTGGGACTTTGTTCATGTTACTAGTAGTCCTAAGTATCCACAGTCAATGGATTAGGTGAATGTGCAGTTCAAAGTGAGAAACATTTGTTAGAAAAATCCAAGAGAGATGGTACCAATGTTTTTCTTAACTTACTCAAGCTCAGAAGCATTCCTCGAGATAACCTGTTTGGTTCAGATGAGAACAACTTTACCAATCACTAAACAATTGTTAGTACCAAATGTGAAGAACAACAAAATGGTCAAGGCTCAACTTTTGAAAAAATATCAGTCACAAAAGTTGTACTACCACAAGTTCAGCAAATCTCTTAGATCATTAAGACAAGGCGAAGCTGTGAGAATGCAAACATCTAAGGGATTTGACGGAGTGGGTATCATCAAAAATCTTTGTGAAGAACCAAGATATTGCATAGTACAATCTGAAGGAATGAATTTCAGAAGGAATTGAAGACATATACTTTCAGTCACCGAACCAGTGACACAGCAGATTGCCTGTGCCAGAGACTCTGTTTCTTAGAGCAACTTTACACTTGTTTGAATTCCAGAGGACAGTGTACTTTCTTCAAGTAATCCTGATGTAACCCCTGAAATTCCAATTGAGAAAGAATCCCCAGAGACTGTTCCTGTTGCTAAACACAGTCATAATTTCTATGTGAACAGATCGGGTAGAATTTCCAGACCCAATTTGAAATACACAGCGACTTGGACTTAAATTCATTTGTTGAAATTATGATGTGATATCTAGCATGTAAATTGTTTTGTTCTCCTATTGCATGTCAAACAAATTAAAGAGGGAGGATGTACTGTAGATCAGTGTATATCTTGAACCTAGTCAGCCACTGCAGCTAGATAGCATGTGCATATAAGTTACTGAGCATGTGCTAGGTCAGTGCCATTTTGTACAGTCAGTCAAAGTGAATGCAGACATGAATGGAGATGCACATGCGAGTGTGTCTGAAGTAATTACTCAGTAAGTTAGCTTAAATACATGTTCCAATTACAGTTCCTGATGTGTTTATGTACAATAAATATCTTGAACCCATGCACCGCTTCATTGTCTCTTTTGAATGCATGTGACAATCAACAGCTGTAATACCTAAAGGTTGTAAAGACCTATCAGATCCAGCTTCATATAGACCATTTTAATTCTAAACCATGATTATAAAGTGTTTATGTCTATAATGGCCAAAAGAATGGCAAAGGTGATGCCAAAATTGATAGATATGGATCAATGCGGTTTTGTGGAGGGGATGCAAATATTTGACAACATTACTAAAACAATGATGATCCAGAGGGAAGTAAAATGTAAGAAAATACCAGTGTTGTTGGTGGGTCTTGATGCAGAGAAAACATTTGGCAAAGTAAGCTGGGATTTTATGAGTAGGACAATGGAAGCATTTGCATTCCCTGACAGTAATAAGGTTAATTAGAAGGCTATATGAGTGATCAGTGGTGAAAATTAAAGTGGAAGGATTCCTCTCTGATAGGTTCTGTTTGAACAGGGAAACAAGGTAGGGTCTCATCTTTCCCCTTTGTTATTTGTGTTGTATTTATAACCATATGCAAATAAAATAAGGGACTCAGAAACTGAAGGATATAATTGGCACAGTAATCAAGAAAAGTAGGCTTTATTTGCAGATGACATTACTTTGTACATGATAAAACCAGAAAAGGACATTTCAGTGCTGTGGAACATTTAGAGAAAGTTTCAAGTCTTTTCAAAATAAGAAATTAATGAAACTAAAACAAAGGCAACAGCTGTAAATTATGTACCCATATCTGAAATGGTTCAGCAGTATTCATATTTATGAGGATATGATAAAATGAAGTACTTAGGAGTATGGGTTGAACATTTTTCTGTTGTGGCAGCTAAGGATATGTGGGAAGAGAGTAAACAAAAGAAAATACAAAAATTGAGAAATTGGAAGCTCTGTTTTATGGATATGGATAGCAAGATTCAAGCAGTAAAAATGCTTTTACTCCTTTTAGTTTACACAGGCCAGGTATATTTTTATCAATCAGAGGAGAAGTTGTTGATAGCACTTAATAAGAATTACATGTTTTTATCTGGAAGGGGAAGATGTCAAGAGTCAAGTGGGATAAATTGATCAAATTCCGTCTAATAGAACAAGGTGGTTTGGGATTTCTTGATTTAAAGAAGTATTTCAGAGCTACACTGTTAAGGATCCTAAACCTAGCACAAGCAGAAAGCTATAATTCAAAGTGGAAAGGGATGATGATGAGACAGCAGGAAGCCAAGAAATAAGGAGAGACTGGGATTTTGGATGCAGATCTTTAAGGAGAATAACAATAACCATACAAAATATTGTATTCATAAAGTAGCAAAAAGTATTCTAAGAAGTAAGCCAACACAATAATGGAGAGAGAATATTCTGCCAATAGTGAGGACTGCAAATTGGGGTACAGAGAATGGACAAGAGGTGGCTGCAATTTACTGATGAAAACTGGCAAAGGAACCAAGGTATTGGGAACAAATAATTAGAGAGGGAAAGGTTAAAGAATGGGAAGGCCAATAATTCATTTGGACTGCAGGCTAGAGATTGCCTTCCCTATCAAGGATTGATATCATAGTGTTGGCAAAGAGAAAGGAAAAGGGGGATCCTAAGTGAAAGCCAAGCACTGGTAGACTTTAATAAAATCTAGAAAAGAAGTTGATGTTAAAAAGGCAATAGTTAGTAGAGCATATAAAATATTGCATGATAACTATAGGAATCTATCAGAGGAGGTTAGAAAGGACTTGATAGAGAGATTGAATAAGCAAGTCACAAAGAAAAAAAAATGGGAGGATATATGTATGGCTCCCAAATATGCAACAAAGTCAGGAAGATTTAGTATCTTTGCTTATAAGTGTTTGCTTAGATATTTTGTACTCTAAGCAGGCTCCACATGAAAATTTCCTCTGGTAGATTGCAAAGGAAGGTATAAAGGAGAACAAAGAGGTGACTGGCTTGCTTCTCAACTGTACAGATTTTCCATAGAATGCCCAGATTTTTGTCTAATATTTTTAGTCTGTTCCCCATAAAATTTGTGGTTTTCTGGCAAATCATTGATGATTGAAGTAACTAAATAATACTAAATTATGACATACACGAGTTTCAGACTTCAAATCCTTCAGAAAATACACAATAATTCAAAACCTGTTATACTAGCAACTTTCTAAGTTCATAGATAAAATATTTAACATCTATTTCTACTTTTGGACCTATATTCCCCCCATTATTTCTGACTTTGTCCAGATTCTTGCACTGAGAGGTTGTGAGGTATAATAATTGGGAATATATTTTTTGGGAGTGTAAAGAGTTGGCAGACTTCCAAAAAATGCAAATAACTAGAAAATGGAAATCAAAGTCTAAACCAACCATACTAAAAGGAGTGAATATAGAAACAGAGATAAAAGAACAGGAAGTGAGACGTTTAGAAAAGAGTAAGAGCAAATTACATAAAAATTGGGAATTGTGAGAACAATACATGCAAAATAATGTTTTGGAGGAGGAATGAGGTTTAAGGGAAGGCAGACATTTTAGACTTGTGATCTTCTTTTGGTTAGGAACCTTTTGAGTCTTTCTAATTGCTTGGTATGTTTACTGAGACACATAAAAAAGGAGGCATTTTACTCAATAACTGGCCTATTCAACACTGAGTATAAGGGAGTGATTACCTCTTTAGACTTTGGTGATACTCCTTTGCCAATTTGCTGGGCTAAATAAAAGGATTTCCTGACAACTGTTGTTAAATTATGATCAAAAAAAGAAAGCTATCAACCCAAGTACCTAGGTCAGTGAATATAGTTTTGTTTTATAGTGGTCTGTTGTCTGTATAGTATGATGAGGAGAGGGGTTTGTCTACCAAAAGTGATGATACCACACTTTTTTAGTTTGAGTCCATTTTTAGTTCACCAAGAGTTTACTGGGCAGAGTTCATTTCTGAGGGATTTGGGTTTCATAAAGTTCCTTAACAACAATTTGCAGTTTACAGTTGTCTGCAAACTTTGTTACCTAGAGGTGGCTCTCTGCTTGGATATCTGAGAAGTAAATACCAAATGAGGTGGTCCTAGCTGTGAAGACTGCCAACTCAGCCAGCTGGAATTTTGTAAATAATTCTATGTCATTTGTGAACAGTAATATGATTTGTATGCTGTCTTACAAATGTAAGAAAACTATATGTATAAACCTATATGTTCTGTACCGAGCTTCAAGAATGTACCCACAGTGTACACTGCTGGAAAAGAGCAGAAATGTGTATAAACTATATGCCTATGCAAATGTATGTTTTGATGGTAAAGGCTGGAACATCCAGAGTTAACTTGCAAAACCTCAAGTAAATAAGTGGATATTGTTTACAATTCTGTTATCTCTGTTTCAGCTCACAGCAGACAATGTCTTGAGTTGTAGGTTTTCCTATTGTCTGGAAACAGAAATAATTACAGGTTTCAAATGTAAAAGTGTGTAACTGTTTTACAACTTCCAGTCCTAGGCAATCTTCTAAGAGATAAGTATTTTTCACAGAGAAATTTTAAATTCTGTTGGTATCTGTTAGCCTGGGAACTAAAGGCAGAGGTGACAAGAATGATGTAATCTGAGATAACCCATTAATAGTAATTTAAGAACTATCTCAGAGAGTGAGTCTGTGCATTTTTGTATCTTTTCTTTGGACCTGTAAACATTCATTCAGCACTTGCATTTGCCTAGCTCTGTAAGTAAGACTTAGATCATAGTATTTCTCTTAGAGATAGATAGGAATACTGTAAGATTAGTTTAGATGTTTTTGGAATTTATGTGAGACTGTCCTGCAATGTTGTTTTAAAGTATTTCCTGTGATTCTAAACTATGTTGTCACTGTGTTGAGTTATTGTGTATTGTCTTGTGCTTTTATTATTTATTATTAAATATATTTAAACCTTTTAATTATGGTTGGTTTGTTTAAAGATGTTTAAGCTTCTAGGGTACTTACATACAGTATGTATTTGGTGACACTGTATAGGCCACTCCTAAATATCCTTAGTCTTGGACACATTTACCATTTTTATAATAGTACATTACACAGAAGAACTGGTCACCCTTTGGTAAGGGCCTTATAGTAGCTGATAAGTAAGGATGGCTGGTGGCAGCTGGTACTACCTTATAGTCTGGGCAGAAGGGGGCATAGCTAGTAAACCTGTGTCAGCCTTCACCAGGAGTGTCTGTGTGTTTGTATATAAATCAAATCTCAAAGTGTGTGTGTGTGTGTGTGTGTGTGTGTGTGTGTGTGTGTGTGTGTGTGTGTGTCAGCTACTTGGGCAGGGACACGAAGCACTGGTTGGGCAGAGAGGGTGCTGGAGGTTTTGGCTTGACCACTCAGCTGATAGCTAAGAGAGACACAGCCTCTGACTTAACCCTACCTGTACCAGTGGGGAGTCTTATTGGGGATCTGGAAAGAGCAGGAGAAACTGTGATCTCTGTGTGCTCTTAAGGGAAATTATACTTTACTGTGTGTGTACTTGTCATCCTACCAATATGCACATCCCTCACTGGTGTTAGTGGTGAGGATTGAGGCTCCTTGATTACTGGGCCAGTGCAGGGCCTTCACACTAGCAATGAGCCTTGAGGGAACATTCATAGTTCATATCACAGTTGTTTATTTTTTTTTTTGTTAGCTTAGTTAGTCAAGGAGAGCAGGCAAGCATGTCAGCAGAGGCGTATGGCAAGCTGACAAGGAGCCAGTTGGCTGAGATGTGCCATGCTAAAGGACTAGTGCATGCCAACCTGACTAAGGCAAGCATTACTGCAGCTTTAGTCACAGCTGCATCAGAGACTAGCAACCAGGAGGACAATCAGACTAGTCATATAGATGTACAACTCTCAGAAAATGGACAGCTCAACCTTTCCACAGATGACTTTAAAATCCGTCTGGAGTTAAAGAGACTTAAGCTAAAGGCCAAGCATTTGGAAATAGAGGCAGCAGAAAGACTGAAGTGTCTAGAGACTGAGGAAAATGAGAAACTGCTATGCCTGGAAGTTGAGGAGAAGGAGAGGCAGAGGCAACATGAAAAGGAGATGCTGACTCTTCACCAGAGTCATTGAAGTAACTAAATAATATTAAATTATGACATACACTTGAGTTTCAGACTTCAAATCTTTCAGAAAATACACAATAATTCAAAACCTGTTATACTAGCAACTTTCTAAGTTCATAGGAGAAATATTTAAAATCTGTTTCTACTTTTGGACCTATATTCACCCCATTATTTCTGTCTTTGTCCAGATTCTTGCACTGAGAGGTTGTGAGGTATAGTAATTGGGAATATATTTTTTGGGAGTGTAAAGAGTTGGCAGACTTCCAAAAAATGCAAATAACTAGAAGATGGAAATCAAAGTCTAAACCAACCATACTAAAAGGAGTGAATATAGAAACAGAGATAAAAGAACAGGAAGTGAGACGTTTAGAAAAGAGTAAGAGCAAATTACATAAAAATTGGGAATTGTGAGAACAATACATGCAACATAATGTTTTGGAGGAGGAATGAGGTTTAAGGGAAGGCAGACATTTTAGACTTGTGATCTTTTTTTGGTTAGGAACCTTTTGAGTCTTTCTAATTGCTTGGTATGTTTACTGAGACATAAAAAGGGAGGCATTTTACTCAATAACTGGCCTATTCAACACTGAGTATAAGGGAGTGATTACCTCTTTAGACTTTGGTGATACTCCTTTGCCAATTTGCTGGGCTAAATAAAAGGATTTCCTGACAACTGTTGTTAAATTATGATCAAAAAAAGAAAGCTATCAACCCAAGTACCTAGGTCAGTGAATATAGTTTTGTTTTATAGTGGTCTGTTGTCTGTATAGTATGATGAGGAGAGGGGTTTGTCTACCAAAAGTGATGATACCACACTTTTTTAGTTTGAGTCCATTTTTAGTTCACCAAGAGTTTACTGGGCAGAGTTCATTTCTGAGGGATTTGGGTTTCATAAAGTTCCTTAACAACAATTTGCAGTTTACAGTTGTCTGCAAACTTTGTTACCTAGAGGTGGCTCTCTGCTTGGAGATCTGAGAAGTAAATACCAAATGAGGTGGTCCTAGCTGTGAAGACTGCCAACTCAGCCAGCTGGAATTTTGTAAATAATTCTATGTCACTTGTGAACAGTAATATGATTTGTATGCTGTCTTACAAATGTAAGAAAACTATATGTATAAACCTATATGTTCTGTACTGAGCTTCAAGAATGTACCCACAGTGTACACTGCTGGAAAAGAGCAGAAATGTGTATAAACTATATGCCTATGCAAATGTATGTTTTGATGGTAAAGGCTGGAACATCCAGAGTTAACTTGCAAAACCTCAAGTAAATAAGTGGATATTGTTTACAATTCTGTTATCTCTGTTTCAGCTCACAGCAGACAATGTCTTGAGTTGTAGGTTTTCCTATTGTCTGGAAACAGAAATAATTACAGGTTTCAAATGTAAAAGTGTGTAACTGTTTTACAACTTCCAGTCCTAGGCAATCTTCTAAGAGATAAGTATTTTTCACAGAGAAATTTTAAATTCTGTTGGTATCTGTTAGCCTGGGAACTAAAGGCAGAGGTGACAAGAATGATGTAATCTGAGATAACCCATTAATAGTAATTTAAGAACTATCTCAGAGAGTGAGTCTGTGCATTTTTGTATCTTTTCTTTGGACCTGTAAACATTCATTCAGCACTTGCATTTGCCTAGCTCTGTAAGTAAGACTTAGATCAAAGTATTTCTCTTAGAGATAAATAGGAATACTGTAAGATTAGTTTAGATGTTTTTGGAATTTATGTGAGACTGTCCTGCAATGTTGTTTTAAAGTATTTCCTGTGATTCTAAACTCTGTTGTCACTGCGTTGAGTTATTGTGTATTGTCTTGTGCTTTTATTATTTCTTATTAAATATATTTAAACCTTTTAATTGTGACTGGTTTGTTTAAGGATATTTAAGCTTCTATGGTACTTACATACAGTATGTATTTGGTGATACTGTATAGGCCACTCCTAAATAGCCTTAGTCTTGGACACATTTACCATTTTTATAATAGTACATTACACAGAAGAACTTGTCACCCCTTGGTAAGGGCCTTATAGTAGGTGATAAGTAAGGGTGGTTGGTGGCAGTTGGTAGTACCTTATAGTCTGGGCAGAAGGAGGCATAGCTAGTAAAACAGAGCCAGCCTTCACCAGGACTGTCTGTGTTTGTATATAAATCATATCTCAAAGTGTGTGTGTGTGTGTGTGTGTGTGTGTGTGTGTGTGTGTGTGTGTGTGTGTGTGTGTGTGTGTGTGTGTGTCAGCTACTTGGGCAGGGACACGATGCACTGGTTGGGCAGAGAGGGTGCTGGAGGTTTTGGCTTGACCACTCAGCTGATAGCTAAGAGAGACACAGCCTCTGACTTAACCCTACCTGTACCAGTGGGGAGTCTTATTGGGGATCTGGAAAGAGCAGGAGAAACTGTGATCTCTGTGTGCTCTTAAGGGAAATTATACTTTACTGTGTGTGTACTTGTCATCCTACCAATATGCACATCCCTCACTGGTGTTAGTGGTGAGGATTGAGGCTCCTTGATTACTGGGCCAGTGCAGGGCCTTCACACTAGCAATGAACCTTGAGGGAACATTCATAGTTCATATCACAGTTGTTTATTTATTTTTTTTGTTAGCTTAGTTAGTCAAGGAGAGCAGGCAAGCATGTCAGCAGAGGCGTATGGCAAGCTGACAAGGAGCCAGTTGGCTGAGATGTGCCATGCTAAAGGACTAGTGCATGCCAACCTGACTAAGGCAAGCATTACTGCAGCTTTAGTCACAGCTGCATCAGAGACTAGCAACCAGGAGGACAATCAGACTAGTCATAGAGATGTACAACTCTCAGAAAATGGACAGCTCAACCTTTCCACAGATGACTTTAAAATCCGTCTGGAGTTAAAGAGACTTAAGCTAAAGGCCAAGCATTTGGAAATAGAGGCAGCAGAAAGACTGAAGTGTCTAGAGACTGAGGAAAATGAGAAACTGCTATGCCTGGAAGTTGAGGAGAAGGAGAGGCAGAGGCAACATGAAAAGGAGATGCTGACTCTTCACCAGAGTCATGGAGGTAATGGGGAAGGGAGTAACTGAACTCCAGAAGCAAGTAAATTTCTTCTACAATTTACAGAGTGAGATAATTTTGATAGTTTCATTCATATGTTTGAGTGGGTATGTAAACAGTATAATGTTGACCAAGGGCTGTGGGTACGGTTCCTGACCCCCCCCCTTACTCCATGGTAAAGCTGTAACTGTAACTGTTCTTTCCAAACTGTCTGATAATGACTGCTTAAATTATAATGTTGTAATAACTGTTTGATAGAATGTTTTAAGTTAATACCTGAAGCTTATAGGAAAAAGTTTTGTTAGGTGCAAGGCAGATGAAAGTGTGTGTGAATACGTTGCTGAACTTATTTTCATAGGTGGGTGAGTGGATGTCAGGTCACCACTTTTGAAGGGCTGGCAGACCTTTTGGTGAGGGAACAAGCCCTTAACACTTTGCCTGAAGACATGAGAATCTGGTTAGCTTATAGACAATACATTACTATAGATGAGTTGAGGAAAAAGAGAGACCTATACCTAGCAAGCAGGGCTTCGGTGCACAGGAAAGGGACACCCAGTGCTGCTCATGGGTCTAGGGGATCCTATGGTGGGCATCCCAGACTGCCCCAACAGAAGCTGCCAGTAGCAGGAGAAGCCACTACTCCAGGTACATGTCCAGAACCTAGGGTTAAATGTTTTAAATGCAACCAGTGGGGCAATGTAGCATATAGGTGTTCATGGAGGCAAGGTGGGGAACAAAAGCTGAGACAGCCAGTAAGTGGAAATGACAAAATGCCAACAGTAGGATGTCTCGAGACAACAAGGATACTAAATTACCACAAGAGGTTATATCCTATCTTAGTGAATGGGAAAGAGACCTTAGCTAAGAGAGACACAGCCTCTGACATAACCATTGTGAAATCTGCAATGGTTACAGAGGAGCACTGCTTCCTTGGGCAGTCTACTCCAGTCAGAACTTTAGGAGGGACCCCATTAAAAATACCTTTGGCTAGGGTTCACCTTGACTGGGAGAGTGAAAAAGGATGCAAGCAAGTAGGTGTGTTTGAGGATATCCCTCCAGATGTCCTGATAGGGAATGATTTTGATAATGCAGTACCGCATGTTCATGCAGTTAAAAGCAGTCAGGCTTGGAGACAAGCATGTGGGTCTGGTAGCCTGGGAGAGACCCAGACAGATCGCACACTTGCAGCCAGGACTGGTGATGTGGTTACTTCAGAGAGGGAGCTATGCTGTAGCAGTGAGACTGAAGGTGAACCACAGCTGCTTGTGGGTACTGATGGTCTCTTTGACAGAGTGACTGCAAGGGCAGAGGTGAGTAGTAGTACAAAAGCTGACAATGGAAGGGGAACTGGGAAGGGTTACAAAGAGAGAGCTGAGACAGGCTCATCTCTCAGACCCTACATTACAAAGCCTGAGAGAGGTAGCTAGTGAGGCACCTGATTCTCAAGGAAAGGGGGAATCTGTATACTGGGACAAAGGGTTACTATATAGAGAATGGACCCCTGAGGGAGGGCATCTGGTGCTTCTAGCCATAGCCCATGATATTCCCTTTGCAGGTCATATGGGCATAAAATGTACAAGGAGGCATATTATGCAGAACTTATATTGGCCTGGAATTTCCAGAGATATAACAGGGTATTGCATGACCTGTGAGCAGTGCCAAAAGGTAGGCAAGGCAAGAGACAAGGTGAGAGCTCCTTTGATGCCTTTGCCTGTGATTGAGGAGCCATTTCAGAGGGTAGCTATAGATATTGTGTGTCCTCTGAGTACTCCAAGTTCCACAGGGAAAATGTATATTCTAGTGGTAGTGGATTATGCTACATGATACCCTGTGGCAGTGGCTTTGTCCTCCATTGAGGTAGAGAATGTGGCAAATGCTTTGTTAGAGACTTTCAGCAGGGTAGGTTTCCCAAAAGAAATACTGACTGACAAAGGTGCTTGTCTGTGGAA
Source organism: Protopterus annectens (assembly GCF_019279795.1). Classification (NCBI taxonomy): domain Eukaryota; kingdom Metazoa; phylum Chordata; order Ceratodontiformes; family Protopteridae; genus Protopterus; species Protopterus annectens. The sequence goes on along the minus strand of NC_056741.1, from coordinate 720,585,746 downwards.
GTCCTGTGGGGTGAAGCACATGAAGACCACCCCCTACCATCCCCAGACTAATGGTCTTGTTGAGAGGTTAAACTCTACAATCAAGTCCATGCTATGGGCATTTGCAGATCAGTTTAAGAGGTAGTGGGACAAATATTTTCCCTGTCTGTTGTTTGCTTACAGAGAGGTTCCCCAGGAATCCACAGGTTTTTCACCCTTTGAGTTGCTGTATGGGCATAGGGTGAGGAGACCTCTAGATTTAATTTGAGATGAGTGGGAAGTTGAATGTGAGTCTCACAAGGAGTCTGTTGTGGCATACATCCTAAACCTCAGGACAAGGCTCAGTGAGCTCATGGGCTTGGCCCAAGAGAACCTGGCAGAAGCCTAACAGAAAAAGGTGTGGTATGACAGGAATGCTCAAGCTAGAGAGTATGCTGTGGAGCAGCAGGTAATGGTTCTCATTCTTGTCAGAGACAACAAGCTGCAAGCAGCTTGGGAGGGACCCTACAAGGTGATAAGAAAGGTAAGTGATGTTAACTACATGTTGGAACTGCCAGGCAGATGGCAGGGGCACAAATTGTACCATGTTAACATGATGAAATCTTACCATGGTAGGGATGCCCTTGTGCTGAGCATTTTCAGTGAATTGCAGGAGGAGTCTGATGGAGATCTGGGGACTGATCTCCTCAGTGAGGCTCGAGCTGACACCTCGGTGGAAGGGGTAGCAATGTTCCAGCAGCTATCTCCTACCCAGGTTCGAGAAATCAGAGCAGTGTTGCAGGAATTTGGGGACATGTTCACTGGTAAGCCAGGATGCACCCACCTGGTGCAGCACTAGGTGGATACAGGACCCCAAAGGCCTATTAGGCAGGCCCCTTATAGAGTGCCTGAGAGAGTCAAACAGACTCTGAGGGAGGAGGTACAGGAAATGTGGGAACTAGGGGTGATTTGGGTCTATATTATGATATCGAATCCCAGTAACATCGAACACCAGAAGACTGACACGTAAAGCGTGAACTATAGTAATGGCAAACATACAAAACCATGAAACACGAAATGTCAAAGTGTGATGGTTGGCCCGTCTGCGATATAACTCCATAAGGTAAGTGTGCGATAGTTACGGACCTTAGGGTTAGGGTGCGGGTTAAGGTAAGTGCATAGATAGGTAATGTATGTAAGGTTTAGTGTAGGGTTAGAAGTAGGGTTTTGTTAACTGTATGTGTGTGGATAATTTGTTTTGTTTGGGTATATGTCTGTAGGGTAAGTGTGCGATAGTTACAGACCTTAGAGTTAGGGTGCAGGTTAAGGTAAGTGCATAGATAGTAATGTATGTAAGGTTTAGTGTAGGGTTAGAAGTAGAGTTTGGTTTGTGTATGCATGTGTTTTATTTATTATGTTTGGGTATGTAGTATGTAGCGCGTTGTAGTGCTGGCCAACTATGAAAGTTCGAGATTTGAAAATTTGTGGTTTATAGGGTTCGACGTATTTGCAGTTTGGGCTATGTGTCAGTGTTGTGGTGTTCGACGTTACCAGGATTCGATAACGTAATATAGACCCGGTGATTCAAGAGTCCAACGGTCCTTGGAACTCCCCAGTGGTGCTTGTGCCAAAGAAGGATGGCAGCACCAGGTTCTGTGTGGACTACAGAAAATTAAATAGTCAGTCAATGTTGGATGCTTACCCCATGCCTAGGACAGATGAGGCCCTAGAGCAACTGGGTGGGGATAAGTATCTTACAACCATTGATCTGACCAAGGGTTACTGGCAGGTGTCCTTGACTCCCAGTGCTAGAGAGAAGTCAGCTTTTGTGACTCCTTTCGGCTTGTATGAGTTCACAAAGATGCCCTTTGGGATGAAGAATGCCCCAGCGACTTTCCAGAGGCTGGTAAATCATATCCTAGTAGGAGCCAGAGAGTTTGCCCTTGCTTACCTAGATGATATTGCCATCTACAGCCATTCCTGGCCAGAGCACCTTCAGTATGTCAGGGAGGTGCTGGGCAGACTACAGAGGGCAGGGTTGACCATTAAGCCGAGCAAATGTCAGGTGGGTATGGCGGAGGTCCCCTACCTAGGACATAGAGTGAAGAGTGGTAAGATAAGGCCAGAACCTGCCATAGTGGAAGCCATTCAGGCATGGCCTGCAACTGTTACTAAAAAGCATGTGAGAGTATTTTTAGGGACAGCAGGGTACTACAGAAAGTTCGTCCCCAGTTATGTACCATAGCTGCTCCCCTCACAGACCTGACAAGGAAGAACAGGCCAGATAAGGTAGTGTGGATCCCAGCATGTGAGCAGACATTCCAGAAGCTTAAAGAAGCTTTGGGAGGACCCCCTGTGTTAGCCAGTACAGATTACAGCAAAAAAATTGTTCTGCAGGTAGACACTTCGTACCATGGGGAGGGGGCTGTACTTAACCAGATTTCTTCAGAGGGAGAAGAGCACCCAGTGGTTTATCTCAGTTGTAGGCTCCAACTCAGGGAGGAATGCTATGCAGTTGTAGAAAAGGAATGTCTAGCCATAGTGTGGGCACTGCAGAAACATCAGCCTTATCTGTATGGAAAGAAATTCACTATTATGACAGATCACAGCCCCCCAACATGGTTAAACAGAGGCAGCCAGCAAAATGCCAAGTTGCTAAGATGGAGCCTAGGGTTGCAAGCATATGATATGTCAGTGCAGCACTGCAGTGGGGTTAGCAATGCCAATGCAAATGGGATCTCAAGACAGGGAATAGGGTAGGTATATTCAGATTGACCTGACCCTCTCAAGTGGCATTTCTCAAGGTTCACTTGAAAAACTTGCTTGAGTTCTCCAGAGAGGGAGAAATATGAAGACTGGTAGAGAAGGGTGAAGGCTGCCAGCCTAGTCAGATAGAATTTTATAGATAATTGTATCATTTGTAAATATGAATGTGAATCACAGGCTTGTTGTCTTAAATGAAAAATATGCTGTTACAAAAATGTGGCAACAGTGCTCTCTACTGACCCAGTAAAATCATGTTGTGACCCTCTTAATAACTATAATAATTAAACACTAGTCCATGTATAAGAGTGCAAGCCACTAAGGAACCACTTAAAATCACCAGGAAAAATAAATAAATTAAAACATTTAATGACTTTAAAAAAAGTTTAGCTTTTTCATCCGTAGCAAGTAACTCAGGACTTCATCAGAACAAATCAAACAGTATTATCACATGTTTATATATCCACACTTTGCTATAGAAATACTCAGTTATTTAAAGAAAAACTAACTCAGATGTTATACAGAGGCTAAATATCCAATAGTAAAGAATTAAGTACTAAAAACCCAGACTTAACCAATATTAGGATTAACCTGTTTGTACTAAAATAATACTGTTAGAGTTTAGTTGCCCTTAACATCAGGAATAGTATAATAGAAATAGATTTTTTTTAAATGGGTGGGGGTGGTAGTATTAAGTCTGAGTTGCCATAGCAACTTTTTATACTTAGATTTGATTTCTTATTCCTACCCTCAAGGGTTGACTATTACTTTCCCTAAAATTCCAAACCAGAATTTCTTAAAAGATTAACATGTTTCAGAATGCTTTGTCAGTGCATTGTTAGAAGAATTCTTTTTATGTCATAATAGTGCTCATATTCTAGTTTCATAAGTGGGTGTTTTATTTTATCCAAGTAGAAAGCCTAACACCCACAACATTTAGCAATGCACATAGCTACTGAGGCAAAGCAATTACCTGCTTGCAGTTTAACAACATAACAAAGAGTTTTCCAACCTTAGGGATTCATCCTCCAAATTCTAAGAACATTGTTTCCAAACTACACATTTATTAGTACCATCCTTTCTTTCTGCATGTCTGCAGACTTATCAATTTCAATAAGTTATTTAAAATTAACAACAGTCTTGTACACAAAATTATGGTTTTCTTCCACAATATTAAATACTAAATTATTAGCCTTAAAAGTATTCCATTTGTGTGTTACAATACTTTTAATATTTTTAGCAACTTCATTGTGTTGTACAACTAATGCTTTGGAAAACTTGTCTTTATCCCAAGGCGCAATTTAATGGTCTGTCTTAGTTTTGTAGTTTTGCCATGTAAAGTCTTCCCCAACAAGAGTTTATATTTACTACCCTATAGTTGGATGAATTCCTAACAAATGTTATTAACCATTTTTTCAGGTATCCTCTTAACTAAAACATGTAAATCAATACTTTAGTTTCTAAAATCAAATCTTCCCTTGCAAATGTCATTTGGGCTAACCTTATAAACTGTCCTCTAACTAAACTTTTCTTCTGACTAAGGAGGTATAAACTAGAAAAAAATGTAAATAAGCATTGTTAAAGGTGGGTTTTCTATAAAATGTTAACACAATATTGTTTATTCACTGAAGAACACATATTAGCATTCACAGTGCTTTCATTTAGTGTGGTCAATGCATCCAGAATCATCTAAAACCTGAGCATATTTTGGCCACAAACTAAGCAGACATTGGCCACTCTGATGGGATTGTTTGTTATGGAAAAATAGAAGTCTCTTAACATTAATTCATCATTTAACTGACCTACCTGCAAGGCTGAACAAGTGAACGTATTACTCCTAGATCCTGAAGATGATATATGGGTTCCATTCAAATGCTCAAACTCTCACGTATTTGAGTGTTTGAATGAGCTGCTACAATGTTTGAAAATTAACTTTTCAAACTTTGTCGCTGATTCTGTGCTCAACACCATGGTTCATTGGGAATCAGGACCATATCCTTTCCCCACTGTAGTGTGGTCTAGGAGTTGGTATATATAATTAGTGAGGGGTGGGAGGTGCAGGGAGGTTTGCTCCCTGGAAAAAATAGATGTTTTTTGGATCAGTGTGATTCAATTTCATGTGTATTCAAATCTTTGTGATTCAAACAGTTTTGGCACTATGTCAGACATTCAAAGTTTTGATACTTTGAACATATGACATAGACTCATATATATATGTGTGTGTGTGTGTGTGTGTGTGTGTGTGTGTGTGTGTGTGTGTGTGTGTGTGTGTGTGTGTGTATGGGTCCCTTTCAGAAGCTTGAGTTTGCAGAAAGTTGAGATTCATATGGTCAAGACCATATGAGCTACTTTCCGAAAACTTGAACTTTGGAAAACAACAAAAATCTACAGTTTTTTTTCCCCAACTCCAAAATGATTGATCTTCTGTTAGGCTTTGTGCCAAATTGGGTATTTCCTAGGTATATCTTGTTCAACAACAGCCAATCGTTTTGTTCAAAAGAAGTAAGATGAAGGCTACATCACACTAAATTAAGTGTAGGGTCAGAATAAACAGGCACAGATTCATAGGTATATTGAAATCAGTGGCATTTTCATTTTGTACTTATGTTTGGCTATTAAAGTCACATGCTACCACATTAAAATAACTTCATTTTGCAGACAACAAGTGCTGATTTTAGCAAATATGGAAAGGAAGCACTGCCTTGGCTGTCCTGTTTGTTATAAAACAAAATACAATCATAGTTAACATACACTATGCAAACTGAGGTGTGAACTTTTATTTTAATGGGTAATAATTTCTTCAAATAAATGTCTGTACATTACAAACAGCTGTACATGTTTAGTTTCTGCTTCCTTCAGCACGTGCTTCTTGCTTGATGCCAAAAATGCTCTGTTTTCTTTGCTCTTTAATAGAGCAATCTCTATTCTGCTCTTTGAATTTGTGCATTATTTATACATTCCATACCTTGTCAAAGGGCAACTTTTCAGGCATGGTTCAGATAAACGTGCAGGATGTACAGAAGTAAAAAGAACAGGTAAGGCACATGTGTAAAATTGTATATTATAAACTGTATATTATACACAACATATAATATTTATTTGCAATTTGTTAACTGGAAAAGTCCACTGGACCGTACATAGCCCATTTTCAGTGGAGGTCCAGGGAGAAAAGCTCCTCAGTACAAGAACAATCAAATAAAATTATATAATTATAAATTATAAAATTATATACATAGTTTGTATACATATTCTAACATATTGGATTACAAAGTTAAAAATACACTGCTAGACAACCTCATGTTCTATGTCTCAAAAAAAATAAATAAATGAAAAAACTTGACCAATGCACTTTATTCACATTCTATTGAATGTCCTAATTTCAAGAAATTTCTTTTTTTTCCGTAATTGACAAAGTACTGGATAGAGGTAGAGATGGTGATCTTGAGACACAAAACATATGGAGGCTGTTTGGCTGTTGCAACTTAATGTCAACACTAAACCAGGTTTGAATGAAATGATTTCAATATTTCTTGTGTTAAAATTAAGAGTGAGTCAAATTTGACTTGGTAAGATAGGTGAATATGAAACTAATTACCATTGTAATATAGGTTTATATATAAACGGATTTTGGTAATTTTTATTATTATTAGTTATGTTGTGTTTTTAACTCAGTATTAACATTTGTTCTTTAAGATCTTTTATTGGTAGATAGTGTGACTGTTAGAAAAATAAATAATAGTAATATGTATGCTTAGTGCATTCAAGGTTTAAAAGTGTTAATACATTTATTCTGTTCACACTGCATGAATCTGCACAGCTATTAGAAACTTAACAAGAAGCATTTCATTTCTGCTAATGTCATGAAAATAACAAGAGACATTTCATTTCTGCTAATGTCATGAAACTTAACAAAGAGATATTCATTTCTGGTTATGCTATGAGAAAGTATGCAGCTGCTAGAAGCTTTGATAAAGAAAACAACAATAGATGCTTGAAAGTATAAACCATAGTCAGCATTACTTGTACCAAAGCTAGAAATGTACCTTGAATCTAGACAAAATGTAACACATGTATTAGAACAGTACAACTGAAGAATTGAAAAGTTAAAATGGGCTAAAATAAGCCCAAGGCCAGGTTCTTTTTCTCAAAATGTTTTGCAAGCTAGCAAATAATCTAACCTAGTCAGCAATATGTCTAGTAACATTTTCTGTAGAACATACAGAAAGCTGTGTCTAACTACGTCAGCAATAGAATAGTAACATTTTCTGTGTGACAGGAAGAGAACTGTATAAGAATAACATACTAATCACCAATAATTCAGACAAACCTTGTGCCTACATGCTTTGTCTCCTTGCTGCAAGTAATAAAGGATGCCTTGCTTGAACCTAATGTGAATTGGTCTTTGACAGATTGGTCCTTTGGACCGGAATCCTCTCTTCACCTCGGATCAGACGGTCAGGTGGTTGAAACCGTACGGGGAAGAAACCAAATCGGTTCTTCTTATATGGAAAGTCCTCCGACTGAATTGTTGTTCAAAAGAGGCCAGCCACTTTCTGATCTGTGACTGAAGGATGGGTCTCCACGAATTGGTGATCAATCATGTGGGCTCAGGTAAGGTGAATCTACTTTTTTCTGTTTTCTGTTTTAGATCAGGGACTAGATGTGTATTGTTTTTGTCAGACTGTATTTTTCTCACAAGTCAGGGACAAAAAAGATTACTGTCTTGTCATAGATCAGGAGAAACAGAATAAGTAGGTAGTCATTCTGAACAGACTATAACAAAATCCGTGGTACCATGTTAAAAAATTAAGAGAAGTTACGTAACGATCAAAGGGTAGAACAAAATGGGTAATAATTGCATAAAAAGACCCCAAAATCCACCTTTAACAGAAGACGCAAAATATATGCAGTCGCAGCTAGCCGACAATATTAGATATTATTCAAAATGGGTTAATAAATACGAATTCGACGGAAAATTAAAAAAATCCTCACTTATCAAACTTATCAAACAGCTCAAAACTGATTCCAAAGGTTGGGTAAAAAAGCAACATCGATTATGAATTCCTCAGGCACACAGGTGGATTGAGGAAGTAAACCGTAGGGAACAAAAGAACAAAAATTCAAAAGCAATGTTTTTAAATAAGGAGGACAATAACTTAGTAATAGCATCAGCACCTCCGCCTCCCTTACCAGAATATGAAGCAAGTGAACAGGTTAATCCACCCCCACGATATCCTGTAGTCACTGAAGATAGAGATATTATGAAACTAAAACTGGCTAAAATTAGAGATCCCATCAGGACCAGGACCCAAACAAAGGCAAGTAACTCAGGTGAAGGCATCGAGTTATGGCAAATGGTTAAGAATTCACGATCTATAAGTGAAGAAGAAGAAATATGCCCACTTATAGAAGTACCCAATACTCAGGCAGGTCAAGACAATCAGGACCCAACTATTTTAGTGTATAAACCTTGGACTCCGGAAGACATCCGGAAAGCCACTGAGGGAATTCCACATCCAAAGGTTAATTTTAGAAAATTCTCAGAAGATTTACAAGGAATGAGGCTGAGTTATAACCTAAACGGAGAAGAAATAGAAAAGGTAGTTAGACAGATTGTAGGGCCAGATTGGTACATGATTAGTGGGAACTGGAATCCCCATGACACTGCACAAAGACCCCTCCCACATAGCAGCACAGAATTAGACACCAGAGTAAAAGGTCTTACAGACCGCATCTCTGAAAAATGGAAACCTAGGGCAGACTGGACTTGCATTAATCAATGCATCCAATAAGAAGGTGAAACAATTGACCGGTACTATGCCAGATTATTAGAGTGTTTTAATAACCACTGTGGAATGCAGGTTCCTGAAGATCAAACACAAGATTCCCCATATGAACAGCAATTAAAGAATGCATTTTTAAATGGCAGTATTGCACCTATAAGCAGTTTTATTACAAAACATATGGTAGACCATCGAACAAGCAGGTTACAATCATTACTTGAATATGCTAGGCATGCCAAAAGGCATTTTAATAGCAAAAAGAAAAAGAAAGCACAAGTATTCTCTGTAGAAGATGGAGCAGAAGTTTACATAGTACAGTCTGGGAAAAAGGGCAAGAAAAACGCACAGGAAAACAAACAATCTGATCAACGATCAGAGGACTTTGAAGGGCAAAAGAAAAGGGGAGAATGTTTTAAATGCGGTAAAAAGGGACATTTGGCAAGGGATTTCAAGAAAAACAAGAAGGCAACAACGGAAGATGAAGAGGGTGAGGACTGACTATATGGTAGTCAGGAATCACTAGAAGGGGCTAGCAAAGAAAGGGCAAATGAGAATGTGATAGAGGGAGTAGAGGAAGTGCAGGAAGTTAATGACAGAGGGAGTAAAGGAAGTGCAGGAAGTTAGTGACAATGAAGAAAATGAAATATTGGACCTAGCTTTATTGAGCTTGGAGCTTTATTTAGCAGACACAAAACCAGAAGTTACACTCTTGGTAGAAGGGAGGGAAGTCAAATTCTTGTGTGACTCAGGGGCATCACGAACCCTGATACATCCCTCCAAACTGTCAGAAAACACAGAGTCACCTGATTACATACTGGTCAAAGCAGCTAATGGACAGCTGTATCGGGAGCCTCTCTCCGGTAGCATTGCAATAACTGATCCAGTTTCAGGATTGACACAGAAAAGCAAAATTGTTCTTTCTGCAAAATGCCCAGTAAACCTCTTGGGCAGAGACCTCATGCAGCTATTTGGTATAGCAGTAGTCCCAACCATGCAGGGTATGGAAGCACAACGACAAATTGATACCTTTACAGTGCAATCGGAGGGTGAAATGTTTTATTGGTACAGTCAGGACTTCATTACAACTGGTCCAGAGACTGTGACCAAAGAGTTAATGAATGTAGCCATCAGCAAGTTCCCCTCCCTTGACATTGATAAGCAACACCTGTTGCACTGTACCCTGTATTACTGTAACACACCTGGACCTGATAAAGAATATGAGCAATAATTATTTAAAAATCATGCAAACAGATTGGTATTGCATAACCTGTACTGGGACACAGAAGGGAACAGTGTAGCCAGCTGTTCATTGCCCCAAGAGTTCTTTGCACTTTATAAATCTAATCGATTACCACATGTTAGCTTAACAAAAAACAGAAATATAGAATGGGCAGACCTAGGAGAAAAAGTCACGAGATGGGAGAAACAGACAGAACTAGAACTGTCAGAACAGGGAATACAAATACAGAAGTTGAATTGGATAACTCAGACCAACCCAGCTGTGCACTTGCAGTATAGCGAGAACAGCTGACTGACACTCCTGTTAGAGGAGGAAGAAAATGCCTTACGAAATATACCAGAGACCCTCTGGTCAACAGGAAAATCAGATGTAGGACTCATTCGTACAGTGGGACCAGTTACTATCATGCCAAGGTGAGCATTCAGACCACAAAAAAGACAGTATCCCTTAAGAAAAGATGCAGAGGCAGGGATAAAGCCTATTATAGCAGCCTTACTTAAAGGAGGGCTACTAGTAGAATCTCCCTATTCACCATGTAAACACACCCTTATTTCCAGTTAAAAAGGCCAATGGAGAATGGCGTATGGTCCAAGATTTACAAGCTGTAAATGATGCAGTAACACCAAGAGCACTTACGGTGCCAGACCCACACACCCTGTTGAATGACCTGAAACCTCAACAGAAGTATTTTTCTGTGGTAGACATCAGCAACGCGTTCTTTTCGATACCAATACACCCTGACAGCCAGTATTGGTTTGCATTCACATTTCAGAGGAAAAGGTATACATATACGTGACTACCACAAGGATATTGTGAAATTCCAACAATATTCTCACAAGAAATGGCAAGCAACTTGGCGGGATTCACCCCACCAAGAGGCAGTCAGATTTTACTTTATGTTGATGACATCTTGCTGGCAGCCCCCACCCAGCAGGAATGTAGAGAATATACCATAGCACTTCTACGACTTTTAGCCACTCAAGGACATAAGGTAAATAAAAGTAAACTGCAGCTTTGGAAAAAACAAGTCAAATACCTGGGATATGTAATATCCAAGGAAGGTAGAACATTAGATGAGGACAGAAAAATAGCAATTTTGCAAGCACCAAAACCCACTACCAAGAAGTAAATGATGTCCTTCCTGGGTACAACCAATTTTTGCCGGAGCTGGATTCCAAACTATGCCTTGGAATCTGCACCTCTGGCTGACCTTATATATAAGAAGCCTATGGCAGCGCAGGATTTGTTACAATGGACACCAGAGGCAGAATCTGCTTTCTGCAAACTAAAGCAGTTAATAGCGTCCTCATTAGTTCTGGGATTGCCAAACTACCATAAACATTTTTTCCAAACTGTAGATTGTAAGCAGGGTTACATGACATCAGTACTAACACAACAGCATGGGGATAAGCAACGCCCCATTGCTTACTATTCATCACAACTAGACCCAGTGGCACGATCCTTACCCCACTGTGTAGAAGCAGTAGTTGCAGCTGCAATAGCAGTACAGGCTTCAGCCTCAGTAGTTTTGTTCCACCCTCTCACTTTGAGAGTACCTCATGCAGTCGCAATTATTTTACCACAAGAGAAGGTGGCATATCTTTCCCCTGCTAGGCATCTTTCCTGCATGACTATATTGTTGAGCCAACCTCATATGACAATTGAGCGATGCACAACTTTAAACCCTTCTACCCTGCTCCCGACCCCTGCAGACGGCACACCACACCGCTGCCTGCAGGCAATTGAGCAAAAGACACTACCTAGAAAAGATCACACGGATGTCCCCTTGGATGATGCCGAGGTGACATACTACATGGATGGTTCGTGCAAAAGGGGTCCTGCAGGACAGAACCTAGTAGAATATGCAGTCATTTCTGATACTGGGATTATAGAAGCAAAACCTTTTACCACACAACTTATCTGCACAGGCAGCAGAATTGATTGCCCTAACATGGGCATGTACCTTAGCAAAGGGTAAATGTGTAAACATTTTTACTGATAGCTAGTACACTTTTTCTACTGTACATGTTTTTGCGCAACAGTGGAAAAACTGGGGAATGATAACATCTACTGGCAAACCTATAAATAATGCACAGTTTATTTTAGATCTTTTAGAATCTATTCAGTTACCTCAGAAAGTAGTCATTTGTAAATGCACAGCTCACACCAAGCAACAAGATAGGATTTCAAAAGGTAATGCGAGAGCTGATACAGCTGCAAAACAAGCAGCCACAGAAGTATTTCTTTTAAATGAGGAATTACAACCCTCTGAGATTTTAGATTTAGATATGTTAAAAACAATGCAGGCACTCACTATGCAAGCTGAAAAATAACGATGGATAAAATGAGGAGCAATCCTTGAAAAGGGGCTGTACATCTCTAGAGAAGGAAAACTGATACTACCCTTTAATTTGTTTTGATATGCAGCTTTGTTGAGCCATGAGCAGTGCCATGTCTCAACAGGGGGGATGGTACAGCTGGTGAACCAGGTGATCACAACGTATGGATTTACAAGCTACTCTAAAAAATTTTGTTTGATGTGTCAGATTTGTAACAAACATCATGCACAGGGGGCGATAAAGCCCAAGCAAAGGAGTTTCCCTACACCACCATATCTGTTTCACACTATCTGTATGGATTTCATAGAATTGAACAAATGTGAAAATAAGAAGTATTGTCTTGTCATTGTAGATATGTTTTCCAGATGGGTGGAAGCCTTTCCAACCAAAAATCCAGATGCAGCTACAGTGGCAAAGGTACTTGTCAAGGAAATCATTCCTAGGTTTGGTATTCCGGAAAAGATCTACAGTGACAATGGTACACACTTTGTAAATCAAACCATACAGCAGTTGAGTAAGCATTTTGGTATTTCTTTAAAAAAATCATTGTGCATACCATCCACAATCTGCAGGGCTAGTTGAAAGGCATAATGGTATACTAAAAAACAAATTGAGAAAATTAATAGCTGAGACAGGAAAAAAATGGTTATACTGTTTGCTCCTGGCACTGTTGAGCATGAGAACTGTCCCTACAGCAAAAGGATTGACTCCTTTTGAAAAATTATTTGGAAGGGCTTATTATACACCCTAGTGGAAACTTCTCATGTCATCAGACCAGGAAGCTGATTTCACACTAGCTGAATATATGAAAAAGTTGTTGAGTTCTAAACATCTGTTGCAGTCAAATTCTGTTTCAGATAGAAAACAAACCAAGACATCAGAAATGGCAGTGACGCCCGGAGATTGGGTGTGGATCAAAAACATCAAGGGGAAGAATAGATCATCACCAAGGTGGGAAGGTCCCTACCAGGTGCTTCTTTCAACACACACTGCAGTCAAGATAGCAGAACGAGCTTCATGGATACACCTGACGCACTGCAAGCTGGTTAAGAACTTTGAGTTGGACAAAAATCTTACCTCTCCATCGGGGCCCTCAGCACAAAGTCTGGCTACAAAGGGGGGGGGGGGTCAGATCAATAGGACTGATCCGTCTCAACCCCAGTGAAGAAACCATCGGTGCTGAAGGTCCTATTAGGGCAGAGAGTAAGAGCACGTGTCCAAGATGACAGAATTCAGTAAGATACACCTACTTGGAAGAGTCGGAGAAAACAGAAATGCAGAACAACCATTTCCTCAAAAATATTGCATAATCATCCTGTTGACTGTACTAGTGACAATAATCTTTTTTGTTGTGGCCATTCCTTTTCCCAGCCACACAAATTGAACTAAACAAGCGTGCAGAGTGGCATGCAGAGTGGCACCCGAACTTTAACACTTACCAGGCAATCAAATATGTGTATGCTGAGATCTTCAATGTTTCGAATTGCTGGATTTGCACAGCTTTGCCAACAGCATGTGGGGGGTTACTGTTAACTTCAGTTCCCCTAGGAGCCAACAAGACCTGGGAAAATTTAATTTATGATACATCAGATGTCACATCACAAGATAAAGTAGCATTACACTTGTCTGCTCGACAGAAGGGAACTGTGTGTCTTTACAAGAATGATACAGTTCAGGTGGGTTGGAGAAATTGCAATGTGACTGTTCCCTATAGATGCTACACTAAACCTGATAACACCAGATCCTATTGCAACACAAGCTATGATACAATTTTTGAACTGATGCATAGGACAACTGAAGAAGTAAAATGTAATGCTGATCTCTATAAGCAACTGTCTATAATCGACAAAAAAATGTTTCATGCAGAACCAGGGCATAGTAAAGTTACTACCAAAGTAGAAGATTGTTACTTTGTATGTGGTAGGAAAGCATATAAATGGTTACCTGAGAATTGGTCCGGCAGTTGTTTTTTGGGGTACCCGGTTCTGGCTATACGACACACAGCAGTTTTACCTCAAGGGAAAATTTGTAATGTTCGAGAAATCAAGAAGCCTGTCAATCCAGTGGGGCAAATCAATACACGCTGGAAAAACCATCATGCTGTGGGCCTAGGGAAAAATGGACTGTCACATATGGACTTGAGTGATACTGTTATCTCGTGGGCAGGTGTACTGCCAGCATATGGAGCAACAAAATCAATCTGGGAACTGAGAAAATTGTCTAAGCTTCTTGAAATAATGAGCAATGCAACCTTTTCTGCCCTAGAATTGGTGACTGATGAACTGACTGCCATGAGAACAGTGGTGCTTCAAAATTGCATGGCTTTTGACTTCACCCTAGCGGTGAGAGGAGGTATGTGTGCTTTAATCCAGGAGGAGTGCTGTTCGTATATTCCTGACCACAAACACGAGATAGACAACCATCTTGAGGTAATTCAGCAGGTGTCAGCCATGACCAAACCAGGACCAAATCCATTGATGGACTTTTTCCAGAAATTGTTTGGGGGGTGGGGCAGTATCCTGATGAACATTCTGATTGCCATCTGTGTAGGAATAATCCTACTGGTGGTATGTGTGTTCTGCTACATCCCCTGCATAAAAAGACTGATTAAAGACTTTATAGACATTTCAGTTTCAGAAACCTTATACCAAGGTGCTGAACTTGAAGAATTGCTGAAAAACTGAAAATGCTTTCATAAGTTTAAACTGAATGACTCTCTTAACTGCAAATCCTGAGTAGGAAGAGGTTAGGGGAAGAAAAAAGCTGTTTATGCTTATCTTGAAAATAGAATAAAAGTATTAAAAGGGGGGAAATGTTAGAAAAATATATAATAGTAATATGTATGCTTAGTGCATTCGAGGTTTAAAAGGGTTAATACATTTATTCTGTTCACACTGCATGAATCTGCACAGCTATTAGAAACTTAACAAGAAGCATTTCATTTTTGCTAATGTCATGAAAATAACAAGAGACATTTCATTTCTGCTAATGTCATGAAACTTAACAAAGAGATATTAATTTCTGCTTATGCTATGAGAAAGTACGCAGCTGCTAGAAGCTTTGATAAAGAAAACAACAATAGATGCTTGAAAGTATAAACCATAGTCAGCATTACTTGTACCAAAGCTAGAAATGTACCTTGAATCTAGACAAAATGTAACACATGTATTAGAACAGTACAATTGACAAAATGAAAAGTTAAAATGGGCTAAAATAAGCCCAAGGCCAGGTTGTTTTTCTCAAAATGTTTTGCAAGTTAGCAAATAATCTAACCTAGTCAGCAATAAGTCTAGTAACATTTTCTGTAGAACATACAGAAAGCTGTGTCTAACTACGTCAGCAATAGAATAGTAACATTTTCTGTGTGACAGGAAGAGAACTGTATAAGAATAACATACTAGTCACCAATAATTCAGACAAACCTTGTGCCTACATGCTTTGTCTCCTTGCTGCAAGTAATAAAGGGTGCCTTGCTTGAACCTAACATGAATTGGTCTTTGAAGTTTTTTTCCTTTGACAGTGACATCAGTGATTAGTAAAGATATTTAAATGTATTGTTAAACTGTGATGGTAACGCTGATGAAGCTAACCATTGTCTTGGCGAAAAAGCTAATTTTTAACATTAACGATGCTTTTTCAGCCTTCACACTGGTTGTGGCACTGCTGTTTTGCCTTATTTTGTTTTGTGGAAGTTTTTTGTTCATTTTTTCAGTTATTCAAACAAATTAGGTCTGAATAATTTAGTGGTAAGGTTTTGGTTCAGGGATCTCAAAAGGAAACTGTTTTCCTTTTACTATCATTTGTGGTTTTGATTATTTTGGTAAGTTGACTGTTCAAAATGCTGGCATTGGTCTGCTGTGTTTCAATGTTTTTGCATTTTTATCAGACATCATAAACTCACAAGGACACAAATATATATGTCCAACATAAAGAATTTTGTCATGTAAAGCAAAATACAAAAGCAGGACCAAACAACAAGCAATGAGAATGGCATATATAAATGTCATTGATATACATAGTTTAAATGGGTCTACTTTAGATAGCCAAAAACTTGAAATCTCGAGCGCTCACATGAGCAAAAATGCAGATATTCGATATTCATTTTTTTGGATTTCAGTGCAGTGGAGATCAATATATTTGCCCTTTCCTCACTGTAATGTGATCTTGGAGTTGGAATATATATTTAGTGGGGGGTGTGGGGGGCACAGCCCCCCACAATAGCAATTTCGAATACCTGCATATTCACTCATGTGAGCACTCAAGATTTTAAGTTTTTGGCAATATAAAGTAGACCCATTAATATATCTTAGTCAAAGACTGAACAAAACTACCAACTAAAAAGCCTACAAACCATGTCTTAAAAATCAGCTTGGGAATGGTGCTTCTGTTTGGCTCTGGTAAGAGAAGGAACAGAGCAACATTATTTCCTAGCTTTCCTACAGACTACCACTGGAAAGTCTGAAAACTGCTTCTTTGGTGCCATTTTGAGATTAGTGTTATTGTTTTACTCCTGGAGAGAGAAGGAGAAGGGAACATTGATTCCGGAAAGTCTCTGATAGGGCAGCGTGTGTCAGTGTCACTATCTTGATTGGTCTGGTTGCCATTTTGGTGAACACCTCTTCAGTTTAGACTGTTGTACTCAGATGCTGTACTTGCTGTCCAGTGCATTGATCAGGAGAATGCTATAACATGCCTACAGACCTCTGTAACATATGGGTTGGGATTGTTGATCATAGTCTGTGACCCACTTCTCATGAACCAGCCTAGGATTAATCCTACTATTTTGCTTCTGGTGAGAGAAGTAGAAAAAGGACATTGATTTCTAGCTATGTATACATAGCAGTTGTGAGACCACGACTAGTAGTGGACAGGTAGTAACCAACACACGTCACCACTATCATTGTTCTTGGCAAGTCTAATTCTTTGTTTCTTTTTACTGGCTTCTGCTAGATTATCTACCATTTTACCTTACTTCAGAGTATCATCCTAAATGCCTCTTCCATAAATCTTCACAGATGACTATAGTAGCCTCTCTCCAATCCCTCAATAGTATGACCAGCCCTAGTCCACCACCTTCTGGCAACAGAGTTCAACAGGATGCTCTCACCCTCATCTGTGGTCACTGATCACATTAGGTATTCTAAAGTAGTGTAGCAACTGCCTTATGCTTACCAACTATTCACTCTGATAGGGCAAGTACCAAGTGACTTTGCAATTTAAGAAAGCTGTAAATATTTAAAAAAGATGGAGACAAACCTCTCTCATCACCCCACTATTGGTAAGCATCATACCTCCACAACACCACATTAATCACAATACACAAGCCCATAACATTACGCTGAGACTGTAAAGAAAACACTTCCAAAGATCATAGAACATACACTAAAAGATCATATCCTCCAGCACACAAAGCAACACCTACTCCTTCTCCACTCACACATAGTACAAATCCGCACAGCTCACCCAAGAGTCATCAGGAAAGCAGGCCTAAATCCATAACGCCTACTAAGTTTGCTTCCATACAAACAAACAAACAAACAAATATATTAATCATAGGTTACTCTACAGTTAGGCATACAGACTCCACAATCACTAGACTGGAAAAGAACAAGGTGACTATAAGCTACTTGTCTGGTGCCAGGATCCACTGTGCCATAAAGGCCCTAAACCAGAAAAAGAATTCACACAAACAAACTTGAAAAATACACAGTAACACCAGGTACAAAGAAAAGCCCCAACAATCCAACCATGTCCACAAAAAGTAAAAAATTAACTCCTTAATAAGTTGTATAAGCGCTTTCGTTTTAACATCCATAAAACTTCTTCAGATCAGAAGAAGTTTTATGGATGTTAAAACAAAAGCGCTTGTACAACTTATTAAAGAGTGAATTTTTACTTTTTGTGGATGTGGTTGGAGTGTTGGTGAATTTTTACTTTTTGTGGATGTGGTTGGAGTGTTGGGGCAGGGACCTAAACCAGACAAATATGACTATGACCTAGAGATGGCCCAAGTGGGAGTGAATAACCTAAAGTGTTACATCAAGTGAGACACTCAGAGAAACATGATGGAACTTACTATGCATGCATCGCAGGTGGGAAAGATTGTTCTTCAGTAGTCTGTTGTCTTCACCAGGAGTGATGCCTAGACACCGAGTCATGATAATTGGCTTTAACAATTGGCTAAGTAATCCATGTAATTCTAAAGGGATCCAGTATGTGTCTGTCTAGGATGACATGTTAGATAAGACTTCTTGTTTCACCAGCAGTGGCTCACACCTTTCTTAACAAGGCTTCTACATAAAGACTAAAGTCTTTGCTGCCCCCATAGTGACTTTTTTTTAGGTAGATTCCTCCTACTTTACATTCCTACAAATCTAAACAATATCATGGTAGCACTACTCAATGATAGGTGTCTAAACAGAAAGATACCAGAAACCAAGGTCTTCTCGCAACTCAAACACATTCATATATGTGTACTTACTGAGACACGGTTTCAATACAATGAGATCACTCTCTCTATTTATAACAGGGTTTAGCCCCTAACGTGCCTTCAGGCCCTTGAGTAAGTGTGAGGAACTATCTGTATTAGTGAGAAACACCATCACTTCACATTAAGTTACCTACAACTCTAACTTGTAGCTTCTAAAGAACCATGTCACCCTTAACAAATCCAACTATTACTTCATTGTTAGTAACAGATCTTCATCAATGCTTCCCAAAGATAATGTAAATTACTTTAAAACCATGGAGTGGTTAAATATCAAACCAAATATATTCTTGCTAAATGACTTCAAATACCAAAGCACAGATTGGCACACTTGAGCCTCTAAAAATGGATATGCTCACATTTCCTAGACTTTGTTAATACTAATACACTGGAGTAAATTTTAAAACTACCTACTAGGGGCTCTAATATCCTTAATCTGGTCCTTACCAATCTAACTTCTGCTTGTAGTCCACTTTGCATCTCCTCATCCCTAGTTAAATCTGACCACAACTCAATAATCCTCTTTGTCAGGTGTAGTGGTACTACCCCAGCAACAAATGAGACTCTAATCAGGGTTGATATAAGGGTTAAGATGTTTACTTCATAGACAAAAAATACAGGGTTTGATTCTCACCAAGGGAAACTGACTAGACCTAATTAGTCCACAAGATAGCTAGCCTATACTTATCTATGTCATCCATCTGACCTCATTTTGGGGTTGGAAGTCGGCATAATGTTTATGATATTTACCATACAGACACAGAGTGCAGGGTTTGATTCTCACATGGGGTAACTGGCTAGGTTTAAAATGGTCCACAAGGGCAGTTGGCCTAGTACTAGTCTATAAACATACTTCTCTATGGGAAACCTACTTCTGCTTGTAGAAGACCTACGCAAAATTCTCAACAATACCCAGTAAATGAACCCAACTTAGAGGTCTGATACATTCCCCTCCTACTTTTATCAGCACTCAAACAGCTGCATAGAAAAGTTAGTACCAATTTGCCCTTAATATAATGGTTAATTCAGGAATAAACCCTTCTCATAGAACTCCTGCATTAATAAATTGGTGTTTATATTACGTTATCAAAAGACGAAAATAGCGAACGCTATTTCATTGAACCTAAAACATCTAATCCACATAATATCGAGCATTCAGAACAGCGAATTTTTTCCTTGGGAAAAAAATTGCTATTCCAAAACTCATAGACATAACACAAGCACACCTAAAAAACATCAATACACACACATACACTTATAATCCTACAACTAACTCTACACTAAACTATACATACACTACTATCTATCTACTTACCATAACCCAAACCCTAATCCTAAGGTCCGTCACTATCGCACACTCGCCTAACCCTTTGCCCTAACCCTAACTCACTTAACCCGCCCCTAACCCTAATTCACCTAACCCGCGCCCTAACCCTAACTCACCTAACCCGCACCCTAATCCTAACAACCACACAATCGCACACTTACCTGAACCTGACCTGTAAATTTCCACCACAGCGCTGAAAATAGCAAAGCCACAGAACTGGCCAACCAAATTCTTTCCCTAGGAAATAATTTGGTGTTCTGCAGCTTCGCTATTTTCAGAGTTCGCTCAAAACAGGTCGATATTAGAACATTTGAAGTTTTAAAACTTTGATGTTCTGATATAGACCCAAAAATTGGATAACTAAAAAGTAAAACAATGAAAATCTGTATGGCATCCCCATCCATTACGTCAAGACCACAGTGAACCATGGCATCAAGGAATTTAAGAGTAGAAGTTTAAGGTCCTTACAGATACCAAAGGAAACTACAAATCTTTCTTCAGTTATGCCAGGAAATCAGGCAATAATGTTCCACAATGCACTGCGCTCATCCATAATGATATCATATATTCCAGCCCAAAGGATACAAACAATATTTTAGCAGACACATTTAATGGTAACTTTCCCCACCTGCCCACATAGTTTCCCCTGAAGTCACCTTGAAGCAAGTTTTAGAATCCCTGGCAAAGGCAAAATAATACTTTAACAGGACCATGCAACATACTGCTCTGTATTCTCATCACTGTCAAGAATCTACGCTTCTTATAAACTGTTCAGTCTATCTATGTGCCTGAAGAAGAGCAATTGTGACTCTACAAAAACAAGTACTAACAAATCTTTCACTACCCCTACCTTTCCTCAAATTCCCAGCTTCTCCTACTTAATATGAATCTCAGAAGTATATGCTATGAAATACAAGAGGCGCATGACCGTATTGCAACTTATTCCCCTGACATAATCATAACAACCAAAACCTGGATGAAAAAAGAAATAACTGACAATGAAATCACTTCAGTTGGATATAACATAATCAGACAGGGCAGAAAATATAAACACACAGGTAGCTTTGTTATTATTTACAAAAACTGATTAAATGTCACCCCATAGCCACAAGAAATACAAAAGTTCAATAATGCAGAACTGCTACTAACACACCTCAAAATAAATAGAAAAACCATCTGCTTACCCAGCATGTATATTCCACCAGGGATAACATCACCATTGCTGCAGACATTTTATGCTGGCTATCTCATCCTATGCATCATGAAACACTAAGGCTAGGAGACCTAAATATAGATTGGAGTATCATCAATAGCCTTACCCCAACAGATTCCATAGACATTTACATCCTTTCTCTACTAATCACATCTACTACAAGAGTTCACAAACATACAAACAATCTACCTTTGACTGTATCCTAATTAATAACCCTAACATAACATTGAAGTTTAAACAGCACTTGGAAATCATTTGAGTAGAAGCATAGGAGCAATACAGTTCTGTAAATATATTATGAGCCATCTTTTTTTTTTATTAACATCTACCCCAATATACAGTATTATCATTTCTTCTATTTTGTACATTCTGGTCTGGCATAAAAACGGTCCACTGGGATTCATATGTTATCCTAGTTAACAAATTCAAACAAACAAACACATATAGAAATATTTATTTGTTAACTAGGTAGGTAGACTGGTCCATAGATCCTTTTTTATTTATGTTCTGAGGCAAAATGTTTACCATGTCTTATATCACATAGAAATTTGAAGAGGTTACATAAAACACAATTAGTTGCAACAAGTATTACATGTTGCAACCAAGAAAAAAGAACAGCCCCAGGATTCAATTGCTCCTACACTAAGTGTACACCATTCTGAGTGAACATACAACACAGACATACCTCACACAAAGCTAATTTTAGTTTCCTACTGATATTCTTGCAACTTTAAATATTGACAGGGATTCATAAAGGTTACTACAAACTGTAGACTGCATGTACACTTAGCGTAATCTTTCTGAGTGACTAGAAAGCGTAAAAAATGTGATAAGAATTTTATCGATATATATATTGTGTACACTTAGTGTAGGCTTTATTGAATTTGGCCCCAGATATATTTAATTTAATTGCATTTTAGTTTACATTTGCTTACTGGGTTGTTACACTGATCACAACTGACCTTTTGCAGGTACTGTAGAAGTGAAATAATTCACAAAGAGTAAAAAAAAAAAAAACAGGAACAGCAAACTGTACACATCAAAAACAGAACAGACAGTGGTAATATATAACAAAAGCTGTGCAATAGCAATTAATAAGCTGTGGCAACAATTATGAAAGAAATGCAAATTGTACAATTTACCTCACTGATTATATTTAGGATTTACATCATAGAGGAAATGCTGTGGGAAAATGAGAGTCGGGACAAGGCAGGATGGCGGAGTTAGGAGGTGTAGTAGTTAAGAAACAGTCAGGAAAGAGATTGAGAGGCACTTGAGAGGCACTTGTCTGATATGTCCTACTGTATGGCAAATACAGTTTGATTTGGTGTAGGGGAATTTTTTAAGTTCATCTCTGAAGGTAGGGAAGACGATAAATATCAATGTACAGAACAGAATAAGTGTAACAATTATAGCTAAACTACACAGTAGTAAAACAGATTTCCACATAAACTGTACAGAAATTACCAGACAGAAATTAAAAGGCTCAAATGTAAAATTATTCTAGTGAGGTATTAATACCAGAATGAGGTAGTGAGAACTCATGCTGTACAAAAACATATTCTTCTCGCACTATTTGCCAATGTGCTACTACTCTGCAAAGTGTTAGTTTTTATGATTAAATATAGAACTCAGTTAATTACTTCACTGCAGTACACATTTAAATTAATTTTAATGGCCTTAATGATGCTTCTGATTTATAGCCATTACTAATGCACAGTTATTTTTTTCATACTGATACACACATTTTCATTATACAGACTTCCAAGGTACTGGTCCAACTGTAATGTATTAACAAATTCAATAAGGTGTTTGGACTTTAATGGGAACAACATGTCATAAGGAACCTTCTGTTCATTTATCCACAGTTCATCATTTTCACTGCATACACCAAAAGTACGCATAGGCTCAGTGTCCAACATAGCCCATTGAGCCCAAAGGGAAACAAGAGCTAAAGTCCATTTAGTTACTTATTGCACTCAGGCTTTTCAATGAAAAGGCCAGTCATGTGCATCAATGAAAACATATATCTTGAAAGCAGAGTAGCTATCAGAAAGTAGCAGCATTTGATATTTAAGCTAATGACAACTTCAGTGCATTTCACAAAGGACTGTATAAACAACTATAACAAATAACAAAAAAGTAATAATGCATAACATACTCATAATAACTGCATATGTTTGACTTTGTTACTGTTTCTCTGGAATAATCCTCTTTTTTTAATTTCTCTGATAGGGCCAGTAGCCTAGTACCTACCTATGAACCTATGAACATAAAATGTCCTAACCTTACCTAGTTTCCATGTCCAGAATGAAAGACTGGTAACCTTTCCATAGAGAACCTATCAGAGATAGGGAGGGTTTTAATGCTAGAAACCATACTACCAAAGTAAGGCTGTCTGTTGACTCATATATACACTCTAAATACATTATTAAGAACAGAGGAATTAAGGGAACAATAAGCATCAGGACAGATATACATACAGGTATGGAGATAAGCATTAATAGCAGTGTTTGTAACACTCAATATCTTCAGTATCTCACCATGAGAAAGTAATTCAGATAGCATCCAAAAGCTTACTGAGTAATATATATGTTGAAATAGAGCCATAAAAAATCAAAAGTTTTTTTTTGAATGGTTTTATTACATTTTCATAAAATCTAATCACTACAAAATTTGTAATCAGAAATGTACACATATAAGTAAGAGAAAACAATCTAATCTTATAAATACAGAAACAAAGACTAACTATTTAGAAGAGTGTCCATCAACCTTCTAGTCATTCCTGTTGTTGCATGTAAAAACAGCCAAAAGTTTTAAGTTTCAACACCCTTGGCCTCTAAAAATTCATTATAGCTTCCTTATCAGAAGAAAAAAATATTTTCTTTATGCTCTACATTAGGAGAAAATGGGTGAAACCAGCAAGTGCAGTCCTCACAAACATTATATCACTTTTCAAGAAATGAAAACCTCTTGTAATCTAGTCAGGATCTCAGAAAAACAGTTCCTGTAAGTTCTGTGCCATTATCCAAAGGAATGTGTGGGTGTGGGGGGTGCACTGAGCAAAAAAGCGGAAAATACTCAAAACCCCTGAGAATTAGCAACCCCCCCCCCCACACACACACACAAAGAAACAATACACAGTGAAAATGTTCAGAGGTGAGCTGCAAACACAGTGAAAGAGAAACACCATACAATGGAACCCAAGTCCCCATCATATTAGTCCAATCCCAATCTTCGAATTCTGGTAATCAGAACCTCACATGAAGAGACTGACACCCCCCCTACACACACACACACACACACACACACACACACACACACACACACACACACACACACACACACACACACACACACACACACACACACACACACACACACACAGCTATGCATTGGTAATGAGTTCCATCTTGTAATTCTGGATTTGTTTAATTCAGTCTCTATTTCACTACTCTGAGACTCTGCAAAAGTCACCTATCTAGACAGTGTTCATAGGTTCATAGATTAGTACTAAGCTAACTGCCCTTGTGAGCCATTTTAAGCCTAGCCAATTATCCCTTGTGAGACTCAAACCCTGCACCTTGTGTTTGTAAGGCAAACACCTTAACCATTAGGCCACCCTCTCAACCCTTATACCCGACCGGCCCGAGGACGGTCCCCCTCCTCGCGAGGGCACGGAGCCCATCCCCCCACCGGTGACAAAAGCTTGGCTCGAGGGCTTTCTTTCAATAGATCGCAGCTTTTTGCTGCTCTGCTATGTACAAAACCCTGAACCAGAATCAGGTCATCTAAGAATGATTTAGCACCCAGATCCCCACGAACATGCGGTGCACTGCTGGAGAGAGGCGGCCCCCTTCCATCCGCGCTCCGACCCAGTGACGAGTGGCACTCCTCATTGACCTTGCGGCCGGCTATCCCTGGCCAACTGGAGATCCGCAATGCTGCAGTATCATTACGTTTAGGCGGGATTCTGACTTAGAGGCATTCAGTCATAATCCCACAGATGGTAGCTTCGTACCATTGGCTCCTCAGCCAAGCACATACACCAAATGTCTGAACCTGCGGTTCCTCTCATACTGAGCAGGATTACTATTGCAATAACACATCATCAGTAGGGTAAATCTAACCTGTCTCACAATGGTCTAAACCCAGCTCACGTTCCCTATTAGTAGGTGAATAATCCAACGCTTGGTGATTTCTGCTTTACAATGAAAGGAAGATCCAACATCGAATGATCAAAAAGCGACATCGCTATTAACGCTTGGCCACAACAAGCCAGTTATCCCTGTGGTAACTTTTTTGACACCACCTGCTTATAACCCAAAAAGCCAGAAGGATCGTGAGGCCCCACTTTCACAATCTGTATTCATACTGAAAATCAAGATCAAGCAAGCTTTTGCCCTTCTGTTCCACAGAAGGTTTCTGTCCTCCCTGAGCTCGCCTTAGGGCACCTGAGTTACTCTTTGACAGGTGTACGGCCCCAGTCAAACTCCCCACCTGACACTGTCCCCGGAGCAGGTTGCGCCCGGATGCCCAGGCACTTGGAGCCAGAAGTGAGAGCCCCGGTGGGGCTCATCCCCCCCCCCCGGCCTCACCGGGTAAGTGAAAAAATGATAAGTCACAAGGAAAAGAGGCAGTTTTCCTTATTGGACTCATCTAGGTAACAAACAAACAAACAAAATAAACATGCATAGACATATGCAGGGAAAGAAAGTTGATCAGCCTTAAATTAGGTAACTGCCTGCTCACACTATGTCCAAATAAATTATAGAACTCAGTTATAGGAATTAAGTTTCCAACAAGTTCTAGCAATACTTGTCAGCTTGTCAAGAAAGAAAAAAAAACACAGAGCAGCTGAATGTAGGACCACCCTGTGTTCCCTTCCTCCAAAGAAGCTAATGGATGATTTAAGCACTTCTGTCTTTATTTTTGTGGTTATTTTTTTATTGATCCTTTGATTATAGGAAAAGTCCAACTTGGGTTTAAAAGAAAACCTCTTTTTAGCAAAGGCCAGGGAGAAAAACTCTAAGCATAATACAACAAAATGTAAACATTTTTAAACAATATAAACAATAAATAAGTAGGCATGGTTTTCTTTTCATATGTTCATGGAAGATCCAAGATCTTCATATTACTAGGGGAAATTTATCCAACACATCAGAGAACCTCCTCTTTGTGATAAATGTGTAAATATATAAATAACTCAACCCCCCTCTCTTTGCATTAAGAGTCATGAGATATTTTACATCTATCTGAACTACCACCAGCTCAAGGACGGGCCCTTATTTTACCATGTCGTCTAAAGAATGGCATCTCAGAAAGGTAGCACCTTTTGTATGTTGCACTGCAGTATCAGTACTGGAAAATGTATGCAAGCACCTGATGTGGAAATAAAATCTTCAGCATTCTTATCTTCATAGCATCAAAGATGAGGGAGCTACCTGTTGAGAAAGCCTGTAGGAAGAGTCCTGTTGAGCATAACAACGATGCTGAATTGATAAAAATTGTAAAAGAAAGTAAAAAATGTTAACATGGAGTACATAAAATGGAATGAAGTAATAGCCAGTGAAAGTGAAACAAAATTAAAAAAGGGTCCTAATTTTAAAAACCTAGATCCGGACTCTATAGCAAGTTTTTGGCTGCAAATACAGACAGACAAAATGTACAGTCATCTAGGTAAAAAAAAAATCAATAAGGGCAATATAACAGAAAAGTAATAAGTGAAAATCATATGGAACCAAGGACTAGCTATTACTAAACAAAGCTGTAATAGGAACTGTAAAAAGGGGAGAAACCTAAGTATGGCGTGGATAGATTACAAAAAAGTATTTGGTCATATTCCACATTTCTGAATCAAAAAATGATTATAGCTTTGTTTTAAAATTAATAAAAAGTCGTTTAAAAAAATGCTTACAGATGCATAAAAGACAACATACACTAAGTACCACAGTAATTGTTATGAAACAGTATCAATCCATTTCACACCTAAGTCATGAAAAGGGCAAATTATTATCCCTGGTATAAAAATCCACTGAGGAATATTCCAGGGTCATTATTTATCACTACTGCTGTTCTGCTTTTCCTCATTTTTTTAAACTGTTTACTTGACAGATTAAGCCACGGCTACAACGTGACTTGATAAATGATATCCCATCTTCTTTTTGTGGATGATTTATATAGCTAATCTGAAATGTAAGTGAACGTGCAACTAGAAATGGTTAAAACGTTATCTTGTGATAAGAGAATGGCGTTGATCTTGATTAATATGAAAATGCAACATCTATAGCAGGAAAACTGAAGCATCAATAAAATATCACATTGGGAGAGGAATGTGGTATAAAAGAAGTAGAGCAAGAGGGAGTCTGTGAATATCAGGGAATATATGGGAATTGTCAGCTATATCACATGAACAAATGAGAACAAAACTCAATAAGGAATATCTCAGAACACTAAAAGTAATCCTGAAATTTGTCTTGAAATCTAGACAAAGTTCAAGCTATAAATCAACATACCCCCCCCCACCCATTTTAACTTACAGTTTTGGTGCGATTGGCTAAACCAGAAACTGGACAGGAAAACAAGAAATAGTTTGTGCTTATGAAATAGTACATAAAAACAGTGTATGGTATCGTATGTGATTGTTATATATATCCTTCGGTCCAAAGGAGGCATGGGCCTTCTCGAAATAATGACATGTATACATCTTCAGCTGTGGAACTGCATATGTACTTGTTCATAACATCAGAGTGAAAGTTATAAACCATGAAGAAAAGAGGTCTAAGATGACATCCTTGTTCATATAGGCAGAAGTATTTCAAAAGGAAGTGGTTATGGAAATCAACCCAGAAGTGGAAAATAAATAGTCAGTAACAGTCTTGCTCTGTGGCATAGAGTGGTAAAAACCTGCTTATGTCCCAGATGACCTGTGTTTGAGTAGCACCACAGGAAGCTGGATGAGTTGAGTAGGGGCTGTGAGTAAGCAGCTCCTGTCAGCGCATTCATCCTGGGGGAGATGGAAGCTGTTTGACCCTGCTAACAGACAGTCAGGAGAGTAGCAGCAAATCCAGCAGTATTAAGGGGTTACTAGGTGACTCTTTGTTGCATAGAACAGCAGATCAGTGTGCAATAGCTCACCTAGAAAGCAGTATATAGCAGAAGACCACAGGTAAAGGTTAGTTTGATTAAAGGGGAGGTCCTGAATGATTTGACAGACTCTACTCCCTAACTCCTGACTCTTGGCCCCAGACCATGAATGGCCTGATGAGGATCTCATCTCAGGCAGAGTATAAATTACTACTACAAACATTTTGATTGCTTGTATCTTACTATCCATATCCATATAACAAAGCTTACATTTTCTCAGTTTTTGTATTAGCTTTTGTTTAGTCTCTTCCCACATATCCTTAGCTGCCACATCAGAATCATTTTAATCCATACTCCCCATAAATAAAGATATTGCTGAACCAATTCATGTGTGGGTACATAATTTACTACTACTGCCTTTGTTTTAGCTTCATTAATTTTGTGTCCCGAAAAGATTTATAACTGTCTCAAAATGTTCTACAACACTGCAATGTCTCTTTCTGGTTTTGTCAGGTGTAAAATAATATCATCTGCAAATAGAGCCAACTTTTCTTAACTGCCATGCCAATTATAGCCTTGAATTTCTGAGTCCTTTATTTTCTTTGCCAACGGCTCTAAATATAATTCAAATAACAAAGGGAAAAGAGGACACCCTTGTCTGGTTCCTCTGTTCAAGCAGAATTTATCAGAAAGGACCCCACCCACTTTAATTTTCGCCTACGATATCTCAGATATCCTCGAAATCAACCTTATATTTTTTTTTCAGAAATGCAAATGCTTCCATTGCCCTGATCATAAAGTCCCAGCTTACTATGTCAAATGCTTTCTCTCCATCAAGACCCACCAACAGCAATGGTATTTTTGTACATTCTGGTTCCCTCTGGATCAACAATGTTCTGCTGATGTCAAATTTTTGCCTCCCCTCCACCAAACCACATTGATCCATATCTATCAATTTTGACATTACATTTGTCATTCTTTTAGCCATTGTAGACATGAGCACTTTACAATCATGGTTTAGTATTGAAATGGGCCTGTATGAAGCTGGCTCTGATGGTTCTTTACCGTCTTTAGGTATTACAGGTACCACTGCTTTTTTCCAGGATACTGGTACTTCTCCTCCTCTTAATATACTGCTAAACAAAACCTTCCAGATCTTTATCAGTTTTTTTCCCTTCTAGCTTCAAAACTTCCACAGGGATGCCATCTATTCCTGGTGACTTTCCTGTAGATTGGTTATACATCAACTATAGCACTTGAAAAATCCACACAAACTGATGAAAAGACAACCAGAAACCAGGATACAATCCGCCACAAGTTTATTTAGCACTTTCGTTTCAGTAAATAAGAAACTTCTTAAGAATACACCCCAATTACACTACCCAGCCATTTTATATACTCCATTCAACATTAATTAATTCATTATGTTCCTAATTATCTCTTAAAAAGACATAGCAAGTAAAAGACTTTAAAATGCAATGAATATGTCTAGTCTTCTATTACATACAGTATTACAAATATAAAATTACAAAGCACTGAAGCTCTAATAAAAAATATTTGATAACGTTAAAATATTGAATTAAATGTATCTTTTACATCATTGTTCATGTCATAAAAAATCCAGCTTTAAGTCTAAGAATAGAACTAATGGATATGGAACTATTTAATCCAGGATGTGTACCTGCATTTGTTTTAAGCTGCAAGTTTAGTTCCTTATATTCTAGATAGTCATTTAGTGGTACCCCTCTGTCCTCCAAAGTTACTTGGTCAATAATAATAAACTTGAAACCATGCTCTTCATGATTAGAAACGTGTAGCTAAGACATTTTTGTTGTCTTTATTTTGAATATCTTGATAATGCTGATATACTCTAGTTCTAATAGCAGTGACAGTTTTTCCTGTGTAGAAACATGAACATTCTCTGCATAGGGCTAGGTAAACCACCACTTTACTGTTACAGTTAAACTTCTTATGTAGAGTGTATCTACCAATATTAGGGATATAAATAGTATCTGTTTCCAACATATATTTGCATTGGGAGCAATATCCACATCTAGACATGCTTCCTTTTGTCCTAACTTTGTCATTAGCTCTTTCTATCAAGGTTTTTATATTCGTGTCTTTCCTATGTACAATTTTTGGAGCTGTTCCTACTATATTAGTAAATTCTTTGTCAATGCCAAAAATGTTCCAGTTACTCTAAATGATGTCCCTTAATCCTGCAAATTTGTTGTTGTATGTTAGGACAATAGCTTTGTTGTATTCTTGCCTCTCTTGTGTATGATTATTCACATTTAAAGTGCGTGCTGCACCTAGCAGATGAAAATACTGCCCATTATTTCTCTTGTTGGTGACTTCCTGAAAAATCACTTTCAAAAAGTCTAAAGGGTACCCTCTCCTAGTTAACAGGTTTTTTAAAATATCAATTTGTTTTTGAAATTCTTCATTGTCTGTGATCATTCTGGCCAGTCTGACCCCTTGACCCTTTATTTGGGACTTTTTTTGATGTAGAGGGTGCCAGCTGTCAAAATGCAACAAACTGTTCGAGTAAGTAGGTTTCCTATAGATTGTAGAATGAAACCCCTTGCATTCCCTGTCTTTAAGAATAGAGATATCCAGATAGTTCACCTGGTCCATGTTCCTAGTGGTAGTAAATTCTAGGAAATTTGTAGTCCAATTAATATATTTTAAAGAATCTTTCCAACTCTACTTTGTTACCTTTCCAAAAAATAATGATGTCATCTAGGTAACAACCATAGCACGTCCAGTTTCCAGAGAAAGGGCTATTTAATAGATGTTCTATCTCCCAGAATACTAGTATGATATTTGCAAATATGGGGGCACATGCTGCCCCCATAGCTACCCCTTTGCTTTGTTTAAACAGTTGTTTTTCAAAAATAATGATGTTACTGTCCAAAACCAGTTCCATTAAGGTTCTGATGGTGAGTATTATGTCATGTTTTAAATTAGACCACTGGTGTAGGTATGTATAAAACCAATCCAGTCCTAGGTCATGTGGTATGACAGAAAATAAATCCCTGATCTCTATTGTAACAAATATCAGGTTATCTGTGTACATTTCCTTAGATATTTTGCTTGTCGCAAGAATCCTTAAGTATCCATGGTTTTCCTTGCAGTACATCTTTCAGTTGCAAATCTATAAATCTAGCAATGGGGTAGGTTTGTGATGCTCTAGCATCCACAATTGGTCTTAGGGGAGGGTCTATCAGGTCTTTGTGTATTTTGGGAATACCAAAGATTGTAGGGGTTCTATTGTGTTTTATTGTAAGAAACTGGTATTCCTCTGGATTAATTTGATTGTTCAAGACTAGTTTTTTGTAGTGTAATGTCCACTTTCTTATGTGTAATTTTCTTCTCATTGATACTTATCTCACTGTAGGTGTCGGTATACAGTAGACTACACATTTTATTATTATAGTAAATTTTATTCATGACTACCAGCCCTCCTCCTTTGTCTGGCCTCAAAACTCATAAGTCAGTTATATTACAAATGTCTCTTAAAAGCATGGTTTCTTCCTTATTTAAATTTATGTGTTTGACCACCTTACATTTGTTATTCTGAAACATTCGTCTTATATCATGTTCACATACATTTTCAAAGGTTTGGATCACTAGGTGTAGAATAGGATTAATCGTACTGTGTTTGGAACATTCATTGTTTGGCTGCTTAGTATAGTTAGAGTCTTTAAAAAAGAAGTCAGAATTCAGCTGCCTAGTAAATAATTTCAAACTGATTAATACATCCTCTACATTTGCATTTCTAGTAGGTACAAAACTCAGTCCTTTTTCAAACAAATTAGCTATTTTATCATGATAAATTACATCACTGTAATTGTAAACTTTGAAGTTACCACTCTAATTACACAGTTGTGTTTTACGGTATTGCAAAATGTAGTCTTCAAATTGCATAAGCTGCTGTGTT
This sequence comes from Protopterus annectens, assembly GCF_019279795.1. NCBI lineage: Eukaryota > Metazoa > Chordata > Ceratodontiformes > Protopteridae > Protopterus > Protopterus annectens. The sequence goes on along the minus strand of NC_056741.1, from coordinate 720,553,607 downwards.
AAAGATCCATAATTTTCTGTTCTGGTGTTATCGGTCAACCACCCTTCTTGTTCCTCCTCCATCCATTGAGAAAGGGTGCTTCTTCCACTGTAGGACGTTATGCCCCTCACCTTCATGCCAGAAATACTGGGATTGGTTTGTCCTATATCCGATTGGCTAGGACCCAGTGAGCTGTGCCTCTGGGTGGGAATTATTCCTGAAAACTGAATCTCGTCATTCTCTCTTGTAGACCCAGTCTCCATCAGGCCCACATTCCTCGTTTCCAACAGGGTTAATTGAATGAGCTTCTGTACCAGCAGTGTCAAATTCCTGACATTTTGGTTGAGTTTTCTGAAAGACTCAGCAAGAGTCTGTAATGAAAGTGGATCAGAGTCCTGGGTTCCTGACATGCTTGCCAACCATAACACTTAAAAAATCCATACAAACTGATGAAAAGGCAACCAGGAACCGGGATACAATTCATATCTATCAAGTCATTTAGAGGCAAGAATACAACAAAGCTATTGTCCCAACATACAACAACCAATTTGCAGGATTAAGGGACATAATTTGGCGTAACTGGAACATTTCTGGTATTGACAAAGAATTTACTAATATAGTAGGAACAGCTCCAAAAATTGTATATAGGAAAGACACGAATATAAAAACCTTGATAGAAAGAGATAATGACACAGTTAGGACAAAAGGAAGCATGTCTAGATGTGGATATTGCTCCCAATGCAAATATATGTTGGAAACAGATACTATCTATACCCCTAATACTGGTAGATACACTCTATATAAGAAGTTTAACTGTAACAGTAAAGTAGTGGTTTACCTAGCCCTATGCACAGAATGTCCATGTTTCTACATAGGAAAAACTGTCACTGCTATTAGAACTAGAGTATATCAACATTATCAAGATATTCAAAATAAAGACAACAAAAATGTCTTAGCTACACATGCTTCTAATAATGAAGGGCATGGTTTCAAGTTTATTATTATTGACCAAGTAACTCTGGGGGACAGAGGGGGACCACTAAATGATTATCTAGAATATAAGGAACTAAAATGGCAGCTTAAAACAAATGCAGGTACACATCCTGGATTAAATAGCTCCATATCCATTAGTTCTAGTCTTAGACTTAAAGCTGAATTTTTAATGACACGAACAATGATGTAAAAGATACATTTAATTCAATATTTACAAATCAAATATTTTTTATTAGAGCTTCAATGCTTTGTAATTTTATGTTTGTAATACTGCATGTAATAGTAGACTAGACATATTCACTGCATTTTAAAGTATTTTACTTGCTATGTCTTTTTAAGAGATAATTAGGGACATAATGAATTAATGTTGAATGGAGTATATAAAAAGGCTGGGTAGTGTAACTGGGATATATTCTGAAGACGTTTCTTATTTACTGAAACAAAAGTGCTAAATAAACTTGTGGTGGATTGTATCCTTTCTCCAGATTGTCTTTTCATTGCTTATATGTCACAGTTTTTATCTCATCTCCTCCTGCCCTAACCATTAGAAATTGAGCCTCATCTATCTCTAACCTTAGTGTATTTAATTATTCCATAAACATTTCCATTTGTATCTTTTCTTGATTTCCATATTTCTCTGCTTTATACATACTTTCATAGAATTTACCTCATTCAACACACACTTCACACAAACCATACTATCACTAGTTAAACAACACAACCCCCTCCCCTCCAACCCACACCTTCAACTAGTAATCTCCCCACTGCCTTCTCTTTTTCTCCTGTACTTACCTCCAACATAAAAAAAAACTCTTAACTAAACTTAAGCCCACCAAATTAACAGCAGACAACCTCCCAAGTGAATACCTACAAATTGCAACTGATGCTCTGGCCTACCCAGTATCCATCTTGATTAACCGATCTCTGTCAGAAAGTTACGTTCCTACACTGTGGAAAATATCCCATATAATTCCCCTCCACAAAGGCGGACCCTCCACAGAACTAACCAATTACTGCCACATAGCTATTATCTCTCCACTCTCCAAAATACTAGAGAGATGCATACACTCTCAGGTCTCAGACTACCTCCTTACTAACAACCTCCTTTCCAATACTCAGCATGGTTTCTGACCAAACCATAGCACCACCACTGCCTTACTCTCCTTTACTAACACTATCCTTCAGCATATGAACAATGGTTATCTCTCCTCTGCTACTTTCCTAGACCTATCTAAGGCATTTGACACAAACAACTTATCTCTGTCCTCAATAACCTATCCTTCTCTCAGTCAGTCACCAATTGGTTTCAGAGTTACCTCTGAATGCCAACAATCCATTGTATAGCAGAATGACATAACTCCCCAACTACCTGTCTCCATAGGGGTTCCCCAAGGATCCATCCTTGGACCCCTACTCTTCTCTGTTTTCACTAATAGTCTAGCCTCTGCCACCAAACATGGCACACTCATGCAATATGCAGATGACTCAACCATCATCCGCTCAGCCCAGTCCCCACACAAACTGCAAAAAGTCACACAGGAAGCCTTTTCCTCTGTTGAAACTTGGTTATCTGATGCCCAATTAATACTCAACCCAAACAAAACTAAACTACTCATCTTCCAACCCACCAAACATACTCAAAACAACTCTCACTTTAACATCACAGCAAAAGACAACACCACTATATACTCAACTGAACACACCAAATTGCTAGGAGTGGAAATAGACAATAAACTAAAATTTGACATTCACATATCCATGACCATAAAAAAAGTCCACAAAAAACTAGGAGCGTTATACAGAAATAAGCAACTTCTCACCAAAGCAGCAAAGATTTCAATAGCAAATTCCCACCTTATCTCCACCCTACTTTATGCCTCTCCAATATATACCAACCTAAGGCAATGCGATCTAAACAAACTAGAGACCTGCTACAACAAAATCGCCAAATTCGCCACAGGGGCATCCTACCATAGTCACCACTGTCTCTCACTTGCTGAACTGGGCTAGCTTGAACTCCCTCACCTCCTTCAATGGTATCAACTCTCACTCGCCCACAAACTAGTAAACCATTCACTAAATGTCCCATCCCTCCAGAATCTATTCCAACCCTATCGCACCACCAGACCACTAAGATCCAGCAACAAAAATCACTTGCAGATCACTAAAGCCAGTAACTCTGCTGGTGAAGCACTATTCTATTGAACCATAGCCAAATTATGGAACTTCCTGCCACCCACAATTACCTCCATACCATCATGCACCCACTTCAAAACTTTACTAAAAGCACACCTAAAAACATGCTGGCTATGCCCTTGCAACTCCCACTCTAATCACCCACCCCATCTAACCACTACCTTTCTTTCCACTCCACTAACTACCTTGATTATAGCAAGCTCAGATGCTCATTAGCCTAGTACTTATTATACAGCAGGAACTTCTTATTGTAACATTTGTTAATGTCTGTTATGTACTTCACAGATAAAGATTCTAGTTGTCTACTGATGTACTATGTTCTTCATTTGTAAATATGTTGTAAGTAATTGCTATGTTAAATTGTTAATCGCTATGTAATCCAATGTAACTACTGTCTGTTTATTTTAACTGTGGAGCTCTTCTCCCCGGGCCTCCGCTGAAAATGGACCTACGTCCAGTCGGACACTCCCGGTTAACAAATGTAAATAAATAAATAAAATAAATAAATAAATAAATAATTTCTAATATCTTTACATGATCTCTACTTATCTTCCTTGTTATAGGCTCCCTAAAGTTGGCTACATCCCTTTCTACATTCTGTTGCCTGAGTCATTGTGCTAAAAGTTTTTGTGATTTAGAGTTATTATCAAAAAACAGTTGCTTAACAGCAATCTTTCTAAACTTGTGCATACTATCAAGGTAACACCTTTTTTCTGCTTAGCATTCTGCAGTTGATCCTCTTTTTGATCTGTGAGATTCCCCCTATTCTGCAATACTTTAACATTTGTCAGTCCCTCTAAATAATTTTTGTTACTTCTTAACCATAGCTCCCTTTCTTTTATTTCCACCCTATTTTTAAACTCTACCTTAATTTTATCCCATTCCTTAGCTATATTTTCAGAAGAAATTTCTGTCTTCTCTAATAGCTCCTGAATAGTCTCCATTAGCTATTCCTTAAATTACTCTCTTTTCAACAGATAGGTGGGAAAGCGCCAGCGTCTCTTTTTTATTTCATTACCATTGTTTTTATTTTAGTTATCGTTGGTGCATGATTTGAAATATTTATTGGGTGTGTATCAAGGCCTTCAATTAAATGCATATGTTCTTATGAAATGTAAATTCAGTCTAGCCTAGCCCAGTTTTATATCTTGGGGAATAATATGTAAATTAATTCCAAACTCCTATCTTCCATGCCAAATATTTTCATACAGTTGTTCAAAAATATACCCAATTTGTTATACTTCTCCTTCTTGGCCCCCAGACACATCTTCACTGTTACAAATCACATTCCAGTCCCCACCTATAAGCAATATTCCTTGCTGAAAACTATTTCTCCCGGAATTTTCTTAAGCTCTATTATAGCAGGTTTAGATGGAATATAAATACATGCCAGTGTAATCCTCCTCCCTTGCCAGTAGCCCCATTGCACTACAGATCTGCCATTATTATCTTTTTTATCCTTTTTTATCACTATTGGAGTTCCTCTTGAATTAATATAAGTACTTCTCTTTTCCTTTGTCCCAGGTATTCTGCTGAATAACCATCCTGAAAACCTTTCTTTATCAAATTCATGTGTTCATTTCTTTCTAAGTGTGTCTCCTGTAACATAGCTATTTGCACTCTACACTTCTAATGTAGTTCACTACTCTTTCTTTTTTGTATTTATCTATGAGACTGTTCACATTTAAAGACATTACAAAAGCATGATTGCATTAAAAAGTTATTCAATGTCTAGTTCTAACTTTTGTCTTACATGAATACACTGTTAACAGGTTGAACTTTTATACAGTTGTTTCTTGTCATATCCATATGAGCCTATATCACATCTTACAAAACTTTGTTTTATTGAAAGCCCTCAAAAAACATGCCCCAATGCCCCCTAAAACCTATTAACTTAATACTAACACACAAAACTATGTACATCTTCAAATATTGAAGTTTTACCCTCCTAATAGGAATGAACGTCCCTAACTGACAGCCACACTCATAGACTTGAGTTAACCTAAAAGAAAGGCTATGCATTCTAAAATGCATGGTGCAGCCTGTGCTTCTACTGAGTGATAATTGGTTTTGTCTTAGCTTTATAGCTCTCCCAGCTGGGAAAATCCCTGAATGCTTTCAGAGAACATTATGTCCTAGCCAATTTCCCTTTTCTCTGTTTTCCCCTCAGTCATTCACTTGCCACCAGACTGCAGCCAGTTTCTCTTTATCAGATTGCCTCCATGGAGACATGAGAACCAGACAAACAGTTTTTCTTTATCATATTGTTTCCTGTGTGCTCCTGTTCTGCCTGGTGTACAATGAGTAATCATTCTCCACAAACACTCTGCTGTCTCCAATTTTAGTATCTTGTCCTTCTGCCATGGTTTTGTCAGAATCAACTCCCTCTGTTCGTAGGATTGCATCTTTACTATTAAAGGTCTAGGTTGCTTTCTGATAGCCAGGTTTAAAGCATACATGTGATGTGCCATTAAAACTAACAACTGCTGCTGTGGAATACCAGTACACTTGCTTATTTCTGCTTTCATAAAATTAATGCAGTCTGTTCCTTTCAGCTTCTCTAGTATAGCTGAAAATCTCAAGTTTTCCCTATGTACTACGTCCTCTAATTCTGTTATTTTTGAAACACCTCTTCCTGAGCAGTTTCATATTCATTCAGCCTTTTCTTCATTTTGACTTCTGAGTTTTTGCATCTTTATCACCCAATCCGAATATATGTTTAAAGCTTCTTCCATTTTTTCCAACCTTTTGTTGTTTGTGTTGATATACTCCATCAGTGTTTAGTTTATTTTAACCAAGTCTGTGTGCTGCTGTCTTATATCTTCCTGTAGGTTACTGGAATTCATGTCTGGAGATTGCATTGCTTTTTGCTGAGCAACTGCAGAACTTTCCCCAGACAGTGTTTCTTCATCACTTTTTTTAGATGATTTTTCCAGGTCCTATGTATTTCTTTTCTCCTGACATCTAGGCAGTAAACTTACTAGCTGGTTATTGAACTTTACCCAGAAACATAAGTCTACTTGCCTTCTCTGCTGAGTTTATGTTTTCACATTGGGAGAGCTAGACTTAATCTGTTACTCAATGTGCATCCATCTTGGAAGTCCAGCACTGAAACAATGTTTTAATACTAGATGAGACAGAAGTCTCAGGGCAGTCTGTTTGTGAAACCTGACAAGAAAGTTCACTCACCCACATCAACTTGCCTTGCTCTGTTAATTTATTAGGAAAAAGTAATTGTTTAGATCAGTCAAGAAAATATAGTGAGATTAGTTAAGTATTATTTTCTGTATCTGTGTGAATCTTTCCATCTGTGTTATTTTTAATATTTCCTGTGATTGAAATGCTGGTGTTTATTGTAAATAGATATTCAGTATAGTCATGTCCTTTTATTGCTACTAAACCAGCACAGCTCCTGATGCCAAACAGCAGGACTAAATGCCTCCCAAACACACATATGCTTGTTCTGGAAGTCAAAGGCAAAAACAACAAGCTGCTACTGAGCCAACACAGTTCCTATTTCCAAGCAGCAGAACTAAGCACCTCCAATAAGCACAGTCAGAGAGGTGAAACTCATCAAAGATAAACTCAGCCAGATAGCCAAACTCACTGAAGCAGGTATTTTTAAATTCCATAGGGATAAGCAAACAAGATGCCAATAAACGAACAACTTCAATTTTATTAAGCACCACAATACTGCTTTTCATCAGCACCCTGCACCAACTTCTTCAGACTTTGAAAAATAACAACTCATACTTAAGTGCTGCTACATTTTAGTAGCAGTTTGTTTTTTCTTGCCTTTGATCTTCATGTCCTTTTATTATTTATTATTAAATATATTTAAACTATTCATTGTGATTGGTCTTTTAGAGAATATTTTAACCTTTGAGAGTACTTATATTTATTTGGTAACACTGTGACCACTCCTGAAAGCTTTGCTGCATTGGTCAAACACTACCATTTGTATTAGTACTAGTTTTACTCAGTATAATTGGCTACCCTTATAACAGCCTTAGAGTAACTGGCAGGTGGCAGTGGAACTACCTAACAGCCTAGGCAGAGGTGGTGGTAGGGCAGCTAACCTTTGCCTGCCTTTCCTAGGTATGTGCGTGTGAAAATCAAATCTCAAAGAGTGTGTGTTTGTGTGTGTGTGTGTGTGTGTGTGTGTGTGTGTGTGTGTGTGTGTGTGTGTGTGTGTGTGTGTGTGTGATCTACTTGGAACAGGGGCACAGTGCTCCTTAGTAGTCAGTGTGGATTCTTATTTGGGACCTGGAGAGAGACAGAGAGAGAGAGAGAGAGAGAGTCCGGCCCCAGAACTGGAGTGTGTTTCCTCTGTGCTCTTAAAGGAAATTGTGCTTGGTGCAGAGAGCTACATCTGAGAAATACTATGTGTGTCCATTTCTCTCAAAGTGAACATTTCCACACCAGTGTCAGTGTGGAGGATTGAGGCTCCTTGATTACTAGCTCAGAGGAGGGACATCACAGCAGGTATGGTTGTTATAAAATGCATGAAAGCAGCTACAAAAAAAAGGCTACATTTTTTTTTACTGCTAGCGTGATTTGTGACAAGGTATGGTTGTTAGCAAACAAATTGCAGTATTTGGGGCAGACCAGCAGCATCTACTGGCATGTGTATATAAAGGAGTACTATTGCTGTGCACCCCTCAAAAGAGTAGCAGAATGCTGTGCTACACACACACACAAGGGGATCTACACTTATCCATCAGCAGCAGCAGAATAAGTGTGGCCAAGCCATAAATCCAGCTCCCTTTCAAGCATGGATTCCAACAACTGTTGTAGCTCTAGATGGGCCACTGCAGATAATAGTGCTGAGCTACCTACTAGGGAGATGCTTATACCCCCTCTAGTGAGACTTTCCCATTCCCATCTCCCCAGCTAAACTTTCAGCAGGAGCAGGTTGATCATCTGGATCTGCACAGAGTGAAGCAATAGGAAGTGTGCCATAAGTGTATTAGTCCAGTAACTATAACAGGATGACACATATAGCTGAAGAGGATATGTCACAGAAAGATGTTCTGGAACTTTCTGTAGAATGGCCACAGAAAACAGAGAGCAAAGAATGTGTCTCGGTTTAAAAGACAATGATCTAAGGGAAGAGCTGCTTGATTTAATAGAGATGGATAGACATATTAATATCAATGAAAGAAATACATTACAAAAAGTAAATAAATTTAAATGTTAGAAGTCTGATAAAAAAGATGAACAATGTAATCAAGATTACTAACAAATTCATGTGATATAACTAAAGTAAATAGGATATATTAAAATGCAGCTAAATTAATAGCAATTAAAGTCTTACCACGAAAATAAAAAGTAAAAGGAAAGAGAGAAAGGAAGGATAAAAATAAAATGCCATCATGGAAGCATCAAACAGAGAAAACTATAAAGCAATTAAGACAAGAAGTGTCACTGTTAGAAGAATATAAAAGATGGAAGAGATCAACAAAATAATTTGAAAGATAGATGTGATAAAAGCAACATACAGTATCAGAATAGACCAGGATCTATCATGCACTATTGCAAATAATAAATTAACGATATCAGCACAAGCAAACAAAAAACATATTCAACATATGCAGATGAATTTAAAGGAAAAGTACAAAATAAGAATTCACTGATGACCCAAAAAGATTTTATAGAGAACTGGGAAACTAAACAAAAGGAAAAGAAACACGACCAAAAAAAAAGAAGAAATAGACACATTTGGAGAAATATTTATGAAGACCCTGTGGAACATAACAAAATTTCTGAATGGCTAGAAAAAATTAAAAGAAACTGTAAAGAGTTCACATGTACAGGATATGAAATGGGAAGACGTACTGGCCAGAGAAATTGAAACAAAATTAAGTAAAGCTCCTAAATGGAAAACTCCAGGCCCAGATGCAGTACCTAACTCCTGGATAAAAGTATTAACATTTTTACACAAAGATTTAGCCCTGACAGATACCAACCTGGTTAATAGGAAAAATGATACTCCCTCCTCCTTAAGAGTAAACCTGTATGCCAAACAAAAAAATATAGACCTATACCTTCCGCCAATGTACAAACTATATACTGGAATTGATGGAGATACAGTTTATAGTCATTTAGAATGAAACTCAATCACGACAATAGAACAAAAGGGTGACAAAAAAGTCATATGTAACTAGGGATTAGTTGTTGCTAAATAAAGCCATAATGGAGACTTGTAAAAGGGGAAGAATCTAAGTATGCATGATTACAAAAAGCATTTGACAACATCCTGCATTCATGGATAAAGGAGTGCCTACAGATGTATAAATGATCATGAAACAGTGGCAAACCACTTTGCATTTAAGTTGTGATAAAGGGCAAATTATTATCCCTGAAATAAAAACTCAAAACAAAAATGTTCCAGGGTGATTTTTTGTCAGTGCTGTTGTTTTAAAGGCTCCAGAGAGTTAGGCAATCAGCCTCTGCTCCTCTGATCATAACAAACTATCCGAGAGCTACAAGTGGTAAGTTCAATTTTACTACTGCATTTGCTGCACTTTGACTGTATTTCACACCAACTGCTTCTTTGACTTAATGTAAGAAATTATCTGTCCTGCTGTTTTATTCTGTTGCTATAATTTAAGAAAAAACTGTGCTGCTTTTTACTCTGTTTAATTTAAGAAAACAGTATTCTACTTTTATTCTGTTGTTCTGTTGCACTTCTGTTAGCCGTAGTATAGATTGGATCCAGACTGGCTAAATCCAGTTCTGTTTGCGAATTGAGCACTAAAAATCAGGGCATTCTTTTGGAGACCCCCCCCCCGTACTCTCATGGCAGAAGCGTACAGTAGGGCTATCTAATTGAAGGTTACTGGTCAGGGCTCAGTTTGAGTGTTTTCATTGGTTTCTTTGTATTAGCTGTTTGCTCTTGTTTGCATGTAGTGTATCTTCATGCACTGTAACTCTTGGCGGTTATAGTTGCAAAAGTGCCAGTAGATGTATTTTCCCTTAGAATCGACTGCTATCTAACAGAGCAGTTCTTGAACAGCTCTTAGCTGTTCAGTGAACCACCCAACAGTGATTTTACCTCTTACCTATCAACATCATACCATATAGATCCCCTTTTTTATAGACCTCCTACTGTATACCACATAGGTTGGTCCCTCCCAAAATAGCTCCCTGCTAGCTACTCCCACCTTTTTCTCCTTATCTGTGAAGATAACAGGTTCAAACCTTGCATATGGACTTAGCAAAGTAAAATGCAACAGAACTCCAGGTCAAGGCAAAAGTACAAAGCAAAGAAAAATAGTTAAAAACAACACCAAGACCCAAGTAGACAGAAGCACAAAAACTTTAATAAAACAAAAAGTAAGCACTTTCACGGTTCAAGCCTGCTTCTTCAGACAACAACGACAACAAAGTATTTCAATGAAACAGCTTCATTTATATCAGGTGCTTTGTCTGCCTGAAAATAGAGAATCCATTTTTGGTCACATGCTTCTGTTTTAATTCTGATGCCCCCCCCCCTCACACTTTCATCTTCTTCTTCTTCTTTCAGCTTTTCCCGGTTAAGGGTCACCACAGTGGATCACCTGTCCGCTCATGATTGGCAGTAGAGTATTTACGGTGTTGAGTTGCCAGCCCGGCACCCAACCTTCGATGGAAGGCACACACATGCACACACTAACGCCTAGGGCAAATTTGGAGTGCCCAATCCACCTACGCATGTCTTTGGGATGTGGAAGGAAACCGTTGCACCAGGAGGAAACCCACGCGACCACAGGGAGGACATGCAGACTCCACACAGTAGGCACCCCAGCCAAGGATCGAACCAGAGAACCTCTTGCTGTGAGGACCCTCACACTTTCATCTATCATCTCCAAAACAAAAAACTTGAATTTATGTTCTGGGCCAGATGCAAGTATGCACATACTTGCATCTGGCCCAGAACAAAAATGGATTCTCTATTTTCAGGTGGCACCTGGTATAAATGAAGCTGTTTCCTTGAAACCTTTCCTATACACACATCCTTTTAAATATTAGTAAGTGCTGCCTTTTTAAGAGTGAATTAATTTTAATAATTGATTGATGTAGAAGAGAACTGTTTTTTTTAATTGGATGTTGTCTTTTTTAAATTCTGAGATTTTGTACTTTGTTGTTGTCTGAAGAAGTGGGCTTGAACCGTGAAAGCTTTTTTGTTTTATTAAAGTTTTTGTGCTTCTGCCTACTTGTGTCTTGGCATTGTTTTTAACTATTTTTCTTGCATATGGACTGTCAGTTTCCCTCTGTTTCTCCTGCTAGCCTGGTTGACATGTTTTTTTTTTTTTCTGAGGCAGTGTAGCAACTGCCTCATGTACACTGACAACCTCTTACTCCTAAATCCGTCAAGTACAATTTGTGAGAGATGCTCCTACACAAAAAGATTCTGGAATAACTGCTGTCTCGCGCCCAGAACAGCAACACTAAACAGGTTGTCAGCTAACACACCACAACTCCTACTCATAATATGTACCCAGCACATAAACCTTCGTATGCAGAGGTACTCATCAGAAACCTACCTAAACACCAGAGACCTCCAAAACACAAACATGTTACAGCTAACACAACACCCAAAACACCCAGTACACATAAAAAGACTAGCACTAGTGTCTCACCAAATAAGCCCTTAAAGCAATGTACATCTATTCCAAATGTTTTAGTTATAGGTGACCCTATAGTAAGACATAGAGATGCCCCACCAGGGTAAACAAGGACGTTATGGTCCACTGTCTGTCTGGTGCAAGAATATGTCAGATCACACATGCACTCAAGTCTCTTACCAATAAGTACCATTATGACTCCGTCATAGTTCATATTGGTGTGAACAACTTGAGATGTACCTCTCTGGACTATATGAAGACAGGCATGATTGCACTCTCTGAATATGTGTCCCAGGCAAGTATATCCCTAGCTTTGACTAGCATTTTACCCTCACCTAGGATGATACCACAATATAAACAGAAAATGATTGACTTTAATAATTGGCTTAGTTCCTGGTGTCACTCTAAGGGGATCCAGTTCCTGTCAGCCTGGGATAACATGGTGGATAGACCATGCTGCTTTGCCAGAGATGGCCTTCACCTGGCACCCCTAGGCTTTCAGCTGCTGGATAAAACACTAGTCTTGTCGATAATAACTTTTTTAGGCAAGGTCACAAAAACAAAATTTCCGACATGAAAATATCATACACAAAGAAACTAAGGGTCATCTAAACACTATGAGTTTAAATCAGAAACTGGACTCTCTGGAAGCACTCCCCTCCTGGGAAGATGTTGATGGCTTGGCAGTCACAGAAACCTGGTTCAAGGCCACAGAAAGTATTCTGGCCTTGCAAGATTGCAATGCCTTCCACACTTTCAGACCGCAAATTGAAGGTGTAAGAATCAAAGGGGGTGGAGTATCTATTTTCATTAAAGATAATTACGCCTCTAGAGTGGTTAGACAAGATAACTCTATGGAGTTACTCCAAGTCCAAATTACCATGGATAAGACCCCCGTTCATGTCATCATCAGTTATAGGTCCCCTTCAATGAACCAAGAAGCCCACACAGCTTATTTAGACCTACTTAGCACAATTAAAGTACACACTAAAGCAGTAGTCATGGGTTATTTTAACTATAGGTTCATAGGTTGGTACTAGGCTATTGGCCCTAGTGCCTATACTAGCCTAGCCATAACAATTCCCTGGCTATTTCTTCCCACACTATTTACTTCCCTAGACCCCTGTCTAGCAGGGCGACTGACGTGATCACCGGGGTGATTTTCCTTTCTCCCATCCAATCATCAAGGTTCCTTTTGAAGAGGGCCACAGAGGCGCTCTGCTTGACATGTATGGGCAGTCTATTCCAGAGTCTGGGGAGTCTCTGGGTCAGGAACCTATCCCTCCAGCATGTTTTGTTTATTGTGATGACAAGATTTAGATCCCTGGAGCATGTGGCTCTGAGGGATTGGGATTTCTTTAAGTGTAGCATGTCCAACAGCTCTGGGTTTGACATGGCCTTGTATGTTAAGCAGAGATCGCCTCGGAGTAGACGATATGCAACAGAGTATAGCTGAAGTCTTTTAAGGCGGTCAGCATAGGGCATCTGCTTTAGGCCTGTGATTCTTTTAGTGAGGTATTTCTGCGGCCTTTCCAGTTGTTGCAGATGACTTGAGAGGTACATACCAAATGGGGCATTGTATTCTATAATGGGTCTAATGAGGGATGAGTACAGTGGAACAATGATCTCCTTTTTTCTGGATGAAAAGCCCTTAGTGATGAGGTGTGCCACATAGAAGGATTTCCTGACTGTTGTGGCAATGTGGTTATTGAAGGTGAGACCACTGTCCACCTGTGCCCAAAGTTTCTTATCACACTTTCGGTGTTTAGTGTAGTGCCACCTATGTGATAATTCACGGGTACATGTTTTTTTCCCAAAGGGGATAACTATACATTTCTTGGCATTGAGCTTAAGCCCATGGCTCTGGCACCAAGCATCTGTTTCTGTAAGGCCCTTTTGTAGAGTATCCACATCATCTGGGGATTCAATAATGGCTTCCAGTTTGCAGTCATCTGCGAACTTTGTTAGCCAGAGTCCCTTAGTGTTGGCCTGTACGTCAGAGAAGTAGATGCCAAACAAGAGAGGTCCCAGGACTGAACCCTAAGGTACTCCACTTGTCACTTGTCTGGAGCTGGATTTGGAGTCAGCTACTTTTACAGTGTGGGTTCTGTCAGTAAGCCAGTTGGCAACCCATCAAGTGATGTAGGGATTAATGTCCAGCTTAGTATGTTTATCTATGATTCCAGAGTGGGAGATGGTGTCAAAGGCCTTGACGAGGTCCAGATAGGCTGTGTGGACTGCCTTACCCTCGTCCACAGCTCTGGAGACTGATTTGAAGAAGTCAGTAAGGTTCAATAGGCAAGATCAGCCCTTCACAAACCCAAACTGGGTGGGGTCCAGTGTTTTAAGGTTGCCAATGTCTTTGTTTATAAGTTCCATGATAATACGTTCCATGGCCTTGCAGATAAGGCTTGTCAGACTGATGGGGCAGTAGTTCCCAGGATCCAAGGTGGATCCCCCCTTGAGAAGTGGGATAACTGTAGCTGTGTGCCACTCAGTGGGCACGAAGCCTGAGGTGAGGGTATGATTAAACATGACACTTAGGTGAGGTGCCAGTTCATTTTGTAGTTCATGTAGTACACAGCCCGGGATGTCATCTGGTCCCATGGATGCTGTATTCTTAGCTTTGGAGACTGCGTTTTTTACCTGTGTGGCCGTTATTACTGGAATTTGGCAATCTTCCAGTATTGAGATTGGCCATTTAGGGGGTGGGGGGTGAAGTTGGCACTGAATCAATCTGCCAGGATACTGGCAATATCCTTGGGATCAGTATATTTAATGCCATTCTGTTGTAGCTCAGAGCAGATCTGAGCATTGCCATTTAGATTCTTGACATAGTTATAGAATGCCTTGTGGTTGTCTTTGGAATCTTTGGCAATTTTATTTTTGTAACTAGCTTTGGAGGATTTTATGAGGGATCTGAGGTTCTTACTGAGGCTGGTAAGGGAGTTTTTTGCATCCTGGGATTTTCCTCTTTTCTGCAACAGTTTTTTCCTTTTGTTGTAAAGTTTGTTTATGGCAGGAGACCACCAAACTGGCTTCCTTTTTTTGGAGGAGAGCATCTTGGGTCTATTTGGGATGGCACGATTCATGCATGAGTGGATGTGCTAGTACAGTGCCTTAGTGTAGGACTCAGCAGTCAAACTTTCAGTTCCCGTCTGCATGGGTGTCATGAAGTTTGTAACTTCTGACTTGAGTAGCATGAAGTTGGCCTTGGAGAAGTTTTTTATGGAGGTTTCCTTACTGGGGGGGGGGATGTGGATGTTAAGGGTGATTAACTTATGGTCTGACCTGACCAACGAGGGGGTGACCATAGGTGTGGAGCATCAATTTCCCATGTTGGTAATGACCAAGTTTAGGATATTGGAGCCCCTGATGGGACTATGGATTAGTTGATCCAGGGCATTGGAATTTATGAATTCCAAGAACCGTTGGGCAAAGGTGTTGGTGCATGAGTAGTTTTCCCAGTTAATGGCAGGGTAGTTGAAATCACCCAGTATTAGAGTGTTTGGTTGTATATTAATATTTTCCAGTATTTTCCAGTATGTTTAGAAAGGTGTAGTGAGACTCTTGGGGCATGGTGGGGAATCTGTAGCAAGCTACAGTTTGGATTGCAGTCTTACCTGGTGTTAGTTGCACCTGGAGAATTTCAGACGCATTGTGTTGGGCAACTAACCTGGTGGTGTGAATATCCTTGGTGAATATGGACACTCCTCCGCCTTTAGTTTTTCGATCCTGGTTTGGTAGCCAAAAAGTGTCGTAAGAGTTGTAGCCTGGTATTGCAGGGGTGCTCTCTGGAGCCTTGAACCAGGTCTCAGTTACTGCACAGATATCGATGTTCTCCATTTTTAGGAGTGCCTCGAGAGAGTGAATTTTGAGGTTTAGACTTCTAGCATTGTGTAGCATTACCTTCAGATTTTGCATGCTTGTACCTGTTACGGTGGTGGTTTTGTCCTTTGAACTTTGCCTAAAAAAGGCACTATAGGGATGGCAAGAGCCTTAGCCAGTAACCTGAATCCCAGGGGCGACAGGTGCAGACGATCTCTGGTGATCATGTCGTCCTAGGCAGACAGATACTGGGTCCCCTTTGAATGACATCAGAAGCTTAGCCAATTGTTGAAGTCAATCATTTTGTCCTTATATTGTGGTATCAATCTGGGCGAAGGCAGGATGCTACTCAGGGCTAGAGTCATACCTACCTAGGCCACATGATCCGAGAGCTCTTCCATGTCTCTTTTCATGTAGTCCAGGGAGGTATGTCTCAAGTCATTTACTACAACATGGACAATGACAGAGTCATATTTGTACTTGTTGTGGAGTGACCTGAGTGCATGAGTTATATGGCAGATCCTGGCACCCGACAGGCAGCTCACTGTAATTTTCTCCTTGTTCAGCCTGGTGAGTGGGACATCAGTGTGCCTGACTATAGAGTCACCTATGACTAAAGTGTTAGGTACGTTGTCTTACCTTAGGGGCTGTTGCTGGGTGGCACACTGGTTTTGTGAGCTATGTGACACTTTGGTTGTGATTGGTGTTTGTTTACGTTTCAGCTTCGGAGGTCCTTGTTGCTTGGAGAGGTTACAGTTAAGGGCCTCCGCATATGTGGATTTAGTGTTGCTATGTGTGGCTGTTGGTGGTGTGAGTTTAGAAGGGCTATGTGTTGCTTGAGGTGTAGTGCGGGTGTTAACCTTCTCCTCTTGACTGTCTAGCACAATCTTGGGTGGAGAGAGCGTTGCTTCAAGTTTGGCTATGTAAGTGCATCTCTCACAGGTTGTAGTGTTGGGTGGTAGGAGGAGTGGGCTGTCTGTGTACATGAGGCAATTGCTGCATTGCCCCAGTATGCCCAGATTCACCAGGTGGACAGGAGAAATCAACGGAAGCTGACCCTTGGACATGCCTGGTTTGATGCTTTTTTTTTTTTTTTTTTTTTTTTTAAAGTACAGCAGCTGTTTTCCCTTACCTTAGCAAGGTACTTTGCAGTTATAGGCTGTTTAGTGCCTATGATTAATTTCTCTTTATTAATAAGGAGAGTTGAGTGCTTGTACCAGTTTAAGGCTTCCTAGTGCTTTCCAGCAGGTATTAGAGCAAGTGCTAGTCACAGGGATGCTTAAAGGTAAGATGAAAAAAAATGGTTTATCCTAAACACTGCAGTGTGCACTAGAGAAGTTAGATGTGAAAGTAGGTAACTTAAGTTTTACCTGTCTAAAAAGTTAAGTTTTAGTGCAGAGTCACTATTTTTAAAACAGCAAGATAGATTGAAAGGGGGTGATCACTTTTGTATTCCGGTACTATGGAATACAGTAGAATGGCCAATAAATTTAAATAGTTGAAGGGGAGTAATTTCACAAAATGATACTTTTGTGCTTACTCACACAAGTGCCAGTGAAAGCAGAGAGGAAATGAGACATAACATAAGAGGCAGGCAGCTAGAAAGACAGGGGTATTTAAGAACACAACAGTAACAGGGTGGGCGGGAGGGATTTCTGTCTGACTCACAAGAAACAGAGCTGTGGTGTCTTTTGAAGTTTTAATATGCAGTTAAAAGCAGAGCACAAGCAATATACAAGGTAAAGAGAACAAATAACAGCACTCAAAATATAAAAAGGCAATAAACCAATACAAAATACAACAAATAAAAAGCAAACCAACCTTTCCATCACAGCAAAGTGTAGCAGAGTCTGGGTGAGCCTTTCCAATCCCTCCATTAATTGGGAAACGTATATGAGCCCAAACTCACTCACACAAAATTTCCTGGACTTTGTTAACTCAAATGCCCTGGAATAAATAGTGCACCACACCACCCCACAAGGGGCTCAAATATTCTAGACCTGGTCCTCACCAATATAAGTGGTCCTCACTGATGCAGCTCCTCAAGTGTAGGGCCCACACTGGTTAAATCTGACCATACATCAGTTACTTTGAAGTAGCAGTAGCACCAGAACTCCCCAAAGGAGAAGTCAAGCTAAAAGCTTCACTAAACCTAACTATACCTTCCTAAGGGATGGTATAATCGACTTCCAAGCCCCAGTTTCCATAGATGGCATTGACGGCTATACTAAGATATACACTGATGCCCTGCATAAACATCTATACAAATTTATAGACACAGCATGCCTGATAGGATTAAAGCAAGATTCTCAAGAAAAGCAAACCATCCTGGTGGACGTCTAGCATTAATAGATTATACAATAATCAAAATAAGTTGCTGTCTAAAAATACAAAAGTGAGAACCCAGAACTGGAAGAGCAAGTTTTTTTGGCCTAAACAAGCAAATAAGACAACTCATAAAATCCTCATAGAGCAACTATGAGAAAAATTTAGCAACCATAGCCAAGAATAGCCATAATGCTTTCTTCAGCTATGTCCGCAACCTAAAAGGGAAGACTCAGATGTATGCTGAACTAATTCTGGAAGGTATCGCACAAACTGAACCTGCAGAAATTGCAAACCTGCTAGCAGACAGGTTTGGCAAAAATTTCACCCCCCTATCCCCCTTAAGCATACCACAAACCATGTCTTCAGTATCTCCTCCTCCCCCGTGCATTTCCAAAGAGCAAGGCATTAATGCTCTCTCCAAGACTAAGAACACAGTCTCCATGGGACCAGATGGCATATCCAGCTGCATTCTTAATGTTCTAAAACAAGAGTTAGCTACTCCACTAGGCACTCTATTCAACCACAGCCTGAGTACTGGCTTTGTCCCCACTGAATGGAAGACAGTGACTGTTATTCCCCCTTCACAAGGGTGGCTTGGCAACAGATCCGGGTAACTACAGACCCATAGGTTTAACCAGCCTAATCTGTAAGGCAATGGAATGAATCATCATGGACTTCATAAATAAGGATAAAGTTGACCTCCAAACCCTAGATCCTTCCCAATTTGGTTTTGTCAAGGGTAGGTCATACCTGCTAAACCTGGTGGACTTCTTTGAGAATATGACCAGAGCCACAGATGAAGGCAAAGCTGTGCGCAAAGCTTGTCTTGACTTGGGTAAGACCTTTGACACAATCTCACATTCAGGCATCATTGACAAACTAACACAGTTGAATATCAACTCCTATGTTGTCAAGTGGGTTGCAAACTAGCTCACAGATTGACAACACTCAGTCAAAGTGGGAGACTTCACCTCTACTAGTAGACCTGTCACCAGTGAAGTCCCACAAGGGTCAGTGCTGGGCCCCCTCTTGTTTGGCATATACAGTACTTCTCAGAAGTCCAGGCCAAAACTGAGGGGCTGTGGCTAACTAAGTTTGCCAGTGACTGCAAATTAGGTGCTATCACTGACTCCCCTAGTGACTTCAGCGTTCTTCAAAAGGGGCTTACACAAATCAATGATTGGTGCCAAAGCCATGGTCTTAAACTAAATGCTAAAACATGCATCATTTTCCCCTTCGATAAAAACAATGTCCCTGCTGTTTATAAAATAAACGATAACAAAGTTGCAAAGTTTGCCACAAACTCTAAATATCACACACACCACTGTAAACCACTCCTAGAATTAAACTGACTTGAACTACCCAACCAACTTACCTTTGTTCAGCTATCCACCTTGCACAACCTTATTTTCAAGCATACTGCCTGCCCTGCACTAGCCAATCTAGTCACATCTTACACACCAAATCGATCCCTACAGTCAGAAGACAAAAATCTCTTAGCTATCTCAAAACCCACAAGAAAACCTGGTCACTCTCTGTATTCATACTCTGTGTCTATACATTGGAATTCACTTTCTCTAGCTACCAGGTTTATGCCTGGCCTAACCAATTTCAAAGCCTCTTTAAAAATCATCTCAAAAACACATGGCACTGCTCCTGCATAAAGCCTGCCTAATGCTCAGGTCTTCCTCTTCTCTCACATTTCAATCCCTCACAGACTGCAAGATCCTAAAGCTCTTCTAACTCATTATCTGCTTCTATACCATATCCTTAAGCTACTGCTCAGGCTTTATTGCTTCTATTCTTCTTAACTCTCTCTCTCGCTATATGTCTGCATCACTAACTTTCTGGCTGCTGTTTCTACATCATGTATGATGAGAGTGACTGTTTTCATCTATAATGTTTTAACTGTATAGAACTGTTTAGATGTGTAGTAATATATTGCAACATCTTGTACCCGTTTCTTCTTTCAACTTATTTTTTGTATAGTATTTCTAATGTAATCTTTATTGAATTGGATTATACTGTATTTGTATTGTACTGTATGTGGAGCTTTTCTCCCCAGGGCTCTGCTGAAAATGGGTTCTGTAGACCCAGTCAGACCACCCTGGTAAACAAATGTCAAAAATAATAAATAAATAATACCCTAAGTACCAATTCTGTAGTGTGAGACCTGGGAACACAAGTTAATTGTTACCTCAACTTCGAGTAACTTGTGTTTGCTGTGGTGAGAAGGGCATTCTACATTACTCACTTGATTAGAAAGACATCACAACAAAAGCAAAAGAGGTTATGACTCCTCTGTACTCGTCCCTCATCAGGCCTATTATTGAATATAATGCTTCCTTTGGTATGTACAGTACCAGACACCTGCAGCAACTTGAGAGAATTCAGAGATTTCTAACTAAGAAAATTCTGGGTCTCCAGCACATGTCATATAAGGACTAACTGAAGTCACTGTCACTGTGCTCAGTAGCGTATAGACTACTTACAGGCAACTTATGTCTGGCTTGCAGTGCTATCTCTGACCCAAATCTACTGAAAATGCTACACATCTGTAAGCCAAATGGGACCATAGTCACCCATTCCAGGTACCTCAATCTAGCCTGCAACATAAATATTGCCTGCTGGAGAGACAGATACATCTCTCAGAGTTTGCCACTCCTCTGGAATAGGCATTCCAATCCACATCAAGCAGAACATCTCCATGACCCTGTTTAAGTGCAACTTGGGTGACTGAATGGGAAATGGGAAATTTCTGCCAGGGATTGCCCCTGCTTCTCTCCTGGACATGGGTAATCCTTGTTAGACAAATCTTGGGCATAGACAATATCTCTCATCTAGTACTATATTGGGATTTAACAGCTAGGCTTGTAAAGACCTTGGGTCAATAGCCTAGTAACACCCTATGAACCTATAAGCCTATTAACCCAATAAGCTGTTTACTTACAGATTAAGTCTTGGTTACAATTTGGCTTTTTGTGGATTGCTTAAAACTGTATAGTTCATCAGTTAAGGAGTTGAAAGCACAACTGCAAGTGGTTAAAACATTCTCAGATGAGGTAAGAATGACATTTGGTCATGATAAATTTTCAAATGTAACATTTAAAGCAGAAAAGCTGCTGTACCAAGAAAATGGTAGGAGCAGGAAGGAGTGTATAAATGTTTGGAACTGATGAAGGATCGGCAGTAAAATATGAACAAATGTGAATAAAACTCAGTAAGGAACACTTCAGAAGACTAAAACTAATACTGAAAACAGCCTTGACATTTAGGAATAAAGGTCAAGCTATAAATCAATTTGCTCTTCCTGTTTTAACTTAACAATTGTGGTGTGATTAACTGGATCCAAAATGTACTGGATCAGTTGGACAGAAAAACAAGGAAAATGCTTTACACTTACCAAATGGCATATAAAAATCAATGTGTACCAAGATTATATATTCCGCACTCTGAAGGAGGTCTGGGCCAACTCAAATTTGATTACATGTACAGATCTGCAATCATTGGACTGCATACATATTTGCTGACCTCATCAGATTCAAACATAGTCAAAGTTTTACAACGTGAGGACAGGAAGTCAAAGATGACCTCTCTGCTTAGTTTAGCAGAAACATTCACATAGCAAGTGAGGATAGAAATCAAACCAGAAGTAGACAAAAATCAGCAACTTAAAGTGCCAAAAAAGGAAAGAAAGAATATAAGGAGAAGGATCAAATGAGAAAGAAAGAAATGTGAAAAAGCCATAAAAATAGTGATAAATATAGAGATCACCTGGAACAACCTCATGTCAATCAGGATTTGACACAGGAATGGTTAAGGAGTAGTGATTTGAAACCAAAAGATGAAAGGTTAATAATGGCAGCCAAGAGTAGTGGACTATGTACATGTTGGTTTACAAAGTCCATTGAACATGTGGGAGAAATGGACAAATGTAGGTTCTGTAAAAAAAAGAATTAGAAACAGTCACACACTTTGTTGCTGGGTGTGATATTCTCATGGCAGAAGCCCTGTACACTGAAAGGTACAATAATGTGGCAAGATTGTTGCAATGGGGATTGTGCAAACACAACAATATAGAAATACCTGAAAAGCATTGGAAACATGAACCACAAAGCATTAAAGAGAATAATGAAGTGTACATCACATGGGATCACCCATTACCAACAATTCAAACAAAAGATGTGCGAAAACCACATATAGTAGTGTATGAAAAAAGGCAAAAGTAGCATTAATCATTGAAATGATTATTGTGTCTTACATACAGAGAGACACAAAGCCATAAAATATCAAGATTTGCAGGCAGAAATAAGAGCAATGTGGAAGAAAGATACCCAGACAGTTTCAACAGTAGTAGGCGCTATGAGTCTCCTAATAAAAGAATTTACGGTCGTAGTTAGATATGCTACTAATGCATGTAACTTCGTATGAATTGCAGAAAGAGTCAGTTTGCAGGTGATGCAAACAGCCCTTTTGGCTAACTTAAAATATTGAAACAATACTAATTTCATGAACTTTAATTATACCCTGACTTAGGAAAGTGTTCCATTCCCATCATGGTATTAGAAACCCAAAATATTTGGAGAAATTAAACTGGAAAGGAGAAGCGGACTAGCCTCTACAGGCAGGTATGGCAGGCACTGCTCTATGACATCAGTACTGTGGCTGGACATAAGTATTATAGGCCCAACATGGACATGATCCATCATGTCAAAGGAGAGGCACAACAGACAGCAGATGAGAAGTCAGCCACAAGGCTTGGCCAAGCTTGGCTATAGGCACTGATGGTTGTAGAGGAGTTTCTGGCATTCCTAGTGGAGAAACAGGGACAGTGACAATCCCTATAGATGTGGATATTGGAGCCAGGATGGCCTAATCCCCACATGTCCCAGTGGGCGATACACCGGGTTAGTATGGTGTATAACTTGTGGGTTTATAGCAGTAATGCACATACAGAGTATAGGCTAACACCATTGCCCAGAAGTATCAGGACTACAGCAATAGCATGATGGCAGGGAATATATGTTTGTACTGTACATCTAGTGTTGCATGAGCACCCTTGGCATGTATGCCACATACTCACACATACCACATGTGATTGTGTTCACTTTGGTGTTACTTTTTTCTATTTTTATAAGGTGGACTGGTGCTCTAATTATATATGTGGTGACTATGGCTGATGTTGGCCTCCATGCTAAGGCTGGCAATGATGCTGAAACAATTATTCTGGAGTCACAATCAAATTATATTGTGGCAATCTCTGTCTCCATCCTGGGTAGAACGCACCTTCCTTACATGGTGGTTGCACAGCCTTACCCATGGATAGACCCATGGCTGTATGGTGTAAGCACTTATCATCTGTTTGGGGGAGGGACATACCTCTCAACTGTACAGATATTTGCAGAATGTCCAGATTTTTCACTCAAAATTGAAGTCCGTTTTTCATAAAATTGTGATTTTTCTGTCAAGTCTTTGGCAAATTATTGAGCACTGAAGTTAGAAAATAATGACAGACATTTGAGTTTCAGACTTCATGCCCTTCAGAAAATTCAAACTAATACAAAACATGTTATTGTATCAACTATGTAAGTTTGTAAGAGCAATATTTAACAATTGTCCCTATTTTTGGGCCTTTGTTCCCCCATTATTTGTGGCTTTGTCCTGATTTTTTGCTGTGAGATGCTGAGAGGTATGGAGAGGGACTTCTCATGCCTGTGAGCAACAGCAGTGCTTCTCTCTGCAGCTGCCACAGTATGTGAATGCATTGTGTCAGGTGTGGGTATATTCATTATAGCAGAGCCTCACAGGGGTGTCTGACATTTTTACATGACTGGCTTGGGTTCACACAGC